>NC_133659.1:302000997-302087653 GCF_037893015.1 Macrotis lagotis | reverse complement strand
TACATCCAGGCAAATAGATAGTTAATCATTTATAAGATAATATTGTCTAAAATGGACAATCCAGCCAATTTTTGATGAAGATATTGAAATTTTAGGATAACAATTATTAGAAATTCTCCAGTCCAAACCTCTAGTCTAGATTAGGCCCAGAAAAAAATTGACAATGAATACATTATCACCATGAACAAATAATTCATTTTTCTGAGATTCAGTTTTTATAATTTCAAAATGGAAATGTTAATAGCATAGTAATTATTGAACAGGGTCATTGTGAGAATCACAAGAAGTATGTGCAAAATGGATAGCAAGCCTTACAGTACTAGATATGTCAGCTATTGTATTACTACTATTACTGCTACTGCTACTGTTGTTACTACAACTCTTCCTCCTCCTCCTCCTCCTCCTCCTCCTTCTTCTTCTTCTTCTTTCTCTACTACTACTACTACTACTACTACTACTACTACCACTACATTGATGATGGTGGCTACAACTACTACCACCATCACCACCACCACCACCACCCCACAACTACCAACATTACTACCACTATTACCACTACCACTATCACTATTGCCATGACAACCACTATACTACCACTACCACTACCACCACAACTACCACTACCACTACCAAAACCATTACCATTATCATTACCACTTCCACTACCACTTCCATTACCCTTATCACTACCACTACCATTACCACTATCACTACCACTTCCACTACCACTATCACTACCCTTACACTACCACTACCACTGCCACTACTACTACCACTACCACCACCATTACCATTATCATTACCACTTCCACTACCACTTCCACTACCACTTCCACTACCATTTCCACTACCACTACCACTACCACTACCACTACCACTACCACTACCACTACCACTACCACTACCACTACCATTACCATTACCACTACCACTTCTACTACCACTATCACTACCACTGCCACTACCACTACCACCACATTACCATTATCATTACCACTTCCACTACCACTATCACTACCACTACCATTACCACTATCACTACCACTTCCACTACCACTCTCACTACCCTTACATTACCACTACCACTGCCACTACCACTACCACCACCATTACCATTATCATTACCACTTCCACTACCACTTCCACTACCACTTCCACTACCATTTCCACTACCACTATCACTACCACTTCCACTACCACTTCCACTACCATTATCACTACCACTTCCACTACCACTTCCACTACCACTACCACTACTACTACTACCACTACTACTCCTTGATAATCATTTCACAGAATGTTAGAATTAAAAAGGACCTAAAAGATCCTAAACTTATGTCCCTTAAGAAGAAATACAGTCTCAGAGAATCGAAGCACTCTGTATAATGTCACAAGCTATTTACTGGCAAAATTGAGACCAAAACCTCGATATTTTGATTTTAATGCTGAAGAAAAGGGTACAAGGACTTATTTATCACCTCCTCTTTTTCAACCCTGTGCTACATTCTTTTTTTTTTTTGTAAGGCAATGGGGTTAAGTGGCTTGCCCAAGGCCACACAGCTAGGTCATTATTAAGTGTCTGAGGGTTGGATTTGAACTCAGGTACTCCTGACTCCAGGGCCAGTGCTCTATCCACTGTGCCACCTAGCTGCCCCCCTGTACTACATTCTTTACAGTTACTAGCTCATTTGATTCTCACAACAATTCTGGGAGGTAGGTGCTGTTATTTCTTACATTTCATAGATGAGGAAACTAATGCAAACAAAGATTAAATGACTTGTGCAGAGTTAGGTAACTGTGAAAGGAGATTTGGTAGATAGGTAAATAGATAGGTAAATAGCTGACTCTGCTTTTCTTGACTGGGCCAAGCCCTCTATCCACTGAGCCATCTGGGCCAGAGCAACCTTTGTTATGCCACCTTCTTTATCCTTTTGTTTATAGTCAATAGCACTGTGGGAGCAAAAAGAAGAGTCAGCTTCAATCAGATCATTAATTACCTTCCCTGCCCTATAACAGTAGAGGGCCAGAAAGACTATGAGCTTTGGATCAGTTGTTTATGTTGGCCTCTATGCCAATCTGAGCAGGTAAAAGAAACTCAGTATCTTTCCAGCTGATCATGAATAAAGTTTTTGCCACATATCTTCATTCTATAACTTGAATTACTGTGAATTCCTAGAAGTGTTGCCAAATCCATTATGTGCCATTATGATCCTATGACTTTACTTCACCCTTAAATCTCCCCATTCCCATGGCCTATCATTTTCTTCTATTAACAACCTTGTCATCTAGTGATCGATACCATATAATAGCTATTACCTTCCCATCTTTTCTCCTTTATGAATGGTTTCTCCACCCCATTTTAAACTAGGGTAAAATGTTTAGTATTTTATTTTTCTTCTCTGCTCTAGGATAACAGACTATAGTAGTTTTAGGGGATTTATTTTAGGTTTTTTGCAAGGCAATGGGGTTAAGTGGTTTGCCCAAGGCCACACAGCTAGGTGATTATTAAGTGTCTGAGGCCGATTTTGAACTCAGGTACTCCTGACTCCAGGGCCGGTGCTCTATCCACTGTGCCACCTAGCCGCCCCTGTTTTAGGGGATTTTTAAGTGCTTTGGTTGTTTTTTGCTAATACATTAAACACTAGGGTGGGGATAAAAAAAAGGGGCAAAAATACTTGCATTTTCCTAATAAATATCAGTCCTACAATCATATTTATGGAGAAATATCCTTGTCTTTTTAAATTCTTCCTTCTCTACTTTATTGTCCTTTACATCCCACTCTTGTCTATATTCAAACTATCTAACTTAGTTCAGGTTGGATACAGACAAATTGGGCTTCTTACTGGTTCCTCCACACATTTTATCACCGATCTCCATGTCTGTGTACACGCAGTTTCTCTGTTTCTAGACTGCACTCACCTCTTAAAATCTGTTGTTTCCTTCAAGACTCACCTCAAACACTACTACCTTCATGAGTCTTCTCCTGACCCCATGCTTCTGCTTTCATTTCTCCTTTTTTCATGGAATTATAGTGTGATGTAATGGATATAGAATTGGCTATGAACATGGAGTACCAAGGTTCAAGACTTACCTCTGGTTGGAACTCTGTAATTGTGTAAAGCTATTTAACTACTTAATATTTTTTAGAAAGTTTTATAAGATATAATATTGCAAAAAAGTTATTGGCATGCATTGATAGTGAAAGATCCCATATTAGACTTTTAAAATCAAATTTCTAGTCCCTATCTGTAAGGAGTGTATGTGTATACATCTATCTATCTATCTATCTATCTATCTATCTATCTATCTATCTATCTATCTATCTATACACACACACACACACACTATATATATAGTGTGTGTGTGTGTGTGTGTGTGTGTGTGTGTGTGTGTGTGTGTGTGTGCATGTGCATATTCATATACCTCCATCTACCCCCAAGTACTCTCAGGGACAGAAATGTCAGACATTCTATTTCTACTATCTATACATCAGCACATAGGTGCTTAATAAATACTTCTTAGTTGATGAATTTAAACTATTAATTAAACCATTGACAACTACTAACAATTTAATTTCAAGGGATTTCAATGCATTATCCAGAACAGCCCATTTTCTAAACAGTTAGCATCTAAGGAAATAGCATTTGCCTCGCTCACCTTAGAAACTCTTGTACTGGCAAAAGATCGGCTGTGAATGTCCTAGTTCTTCTCAGCAACACAATGATCCAAGCCATATACAAAGGATTCACAAAGGAAAATGCTAAACATAACCAGATTAAAAAAACTGACTTTGCGGATTGAAACAAACTTTTTTCAATTACTTTATTCTTTCTTATGGCCCTTTTTTTCCATTTGATTTGTTTCTTTTTCCACAACTGAGATGAACATGGAAATATGTTTTAAATGTTAGCACATACATAAACCAAATCAATTTGCCTACAATTTTCAGAAGAGGGAAGGGGAGGGAGGAAGGAAGGGAAAAACTTGGAATTCAAAATCCTATAAAAAACTATTGCTAAAATTCTTACAATATGTAATTGAGGAAAAATAAAACACTATTTACATGTTTTTTTTTAAAAAAAGAAAGTCTTATAATAGATTTAGGATAGTCCTATTCTTCCTTGGGAAATGCCCTTTCTCTTTGTTGTCGCTCCTAAATTTCTTCTTCTAGGCTTCAGGACAGATGAACCCTTTAATTATAGGAACATACATCTAGAGTTTTGAAGGCATTACAGAAACTATCTGGTCCTATTCTTCTGTTTTACAGCTAAGGAAACTGAAGTGCAGAAAAGTCAAGTAATTTTCCAAATTTGCCAAAGATCACAGGAATAAAGACTATCAGGCACCGTATTTGAACCCATGTCTCCTGACTCGAGGGCTACTGTTCTTTTTCTATTTTTCCGTGTTGTCTTTTTCCTTACCTCCTGAATATCTCCGTGTTCCATATTTCAAAACTCTTCCTTTCCATTGCTTCACCCCCCTGGGTTTGAAGTAATTGGTTTGGGACTATAGTGAGGGCTCATCCTGTCCTTGTCTATGAAGAAGGATTCTTTAAACTATTGTCCTAGTCATCAGGGTTACCTGCTCTCTGAAGACCATTGGTTGTAGCATCATTTGTAAGGTTAACGTCACCACTACCTCCATTCCACCTGCCAGATCCAAAGTAGACCGCTGCCAATTCTGGGTGTCCTCTTCCTATCTTAAAAAAAAAAAAAAAAAATATATATATATATATATATATATATATATATATATATATATATATATATATATATCTGCTAGGGGCTATTTCTTTAATGTCAGATTCTGCTTCTCAATTCTTTGGAAGGAGAAAAATGACAGAAACCCCCTGGGGTCTACAAATTATTTTTCTGAGTTTCTCTCCCTCTAATCTTATCCTTAATCCCAGATTGCTGATCACAGGCCCCTCCCCTAGTAGTGGGTGGCTTTAGACTCTAATTTTCATAACATAGAAAAAAATATGTGGCGCACACATCCATTGCCTCACATGCATAAGGACATAGAACCATGGAACCACACCCATATTCCAAAGTAAGTACAAAAACACAATATGAAGCCAAATAAAAATTCTTTGAGATCATCTGTTATATTCTGTTTTACATTGCCAGCTGGTACTTTCCATGAATTAATTGTCAAAAGTTATCTATGATTGCAATAGAATCCACTTAAGTAGATGTCATCTATTTGGACCTAAAAGAAAGCTCAGAGGTCAGTTAATCAAATCTCATTTGCAGATGAGGAAATAGGGCTCAGAGGTAGAATTTGAAGGCAGATACTTGGGTTGTAGAGTTATTGTGTATTTTCCAAAATACTAGTGCCAGGTCGCAGGGTAGAAACAGTTCTGGTAAAAATAGTTAAGGAGAATGTCTTTATACAACATTCCTCTCATTTTAATCAAAATAATGTGCATGTCATGACCTTATTCAATTGATGTCATAGTTTTCTTTGGTTATGAAGGACAACAATCAAACAAATGACAGTCCTCATTCACCTATCACATGTCAGAGATAAGGAAGTCTAGAGATATTAAATGGCTTGCCTAAGGTCAACTGGAAACAAGGAACTGAAAGATTTGAACCTTTGATTCCAAATCCCATAGACTTTTCACTGTTCCATGCTAATCTATCACCAAACAAGACTTGAATTATAAAATTCATGGTGAATAACCCCACCATTTAGCAAAGAAGCCAACCATCTAGTTACTACTTCCAGTTTTGAATTATACTACAAGAAGACTGTAGCCATTCAGTCAAAGACAGCAAGCTGAATAGAACCTAGAAAGAGAAAGGATACATTCATACCATTCAGGTAAAATAATTTCCCCCTTTTCAAACAACAAGGATTCAACCTACACTTGAGTTATTTTTCATATTCTGTGTTTATATCCTGCACCATCATTTTCTACCAAGCATCATTTGGGAAATTATACCACTCAAAAACATAATCTTTCCACTTAGAAATGAAAAACAACAGAAGTTCTTGGAGTTTTTTCATTGGAGGTGAACCATTCAATCCCTTAATTTCTCAGGCTAAATGATTACTGTTCCAGAACTTTATTTTTTCCTTTCTTTACAAAAGAAGAAAATATAGTTAGGAAAGGAGAGATGATTCATCCATCTCTTTATTTGAAAAAGTAGTGATTAAAGGTTGAGAATATGTCTAGAAGACATCTCTAGGACCAGCATGAGAAAGAAGACCACCTTCCACATAAGAGAAAAGACTAAGTAACATAGACATATTCTGAGGTCCTTTCCCATTCTATATAGCTGAGCCTATATTCTTTTGCTATGCTGGAGAAAACACTCTCAGGAAAAGTCCAATATGCTTCTGACATTCTAAATGTTTCAATATAGACTAGTCATCCAACTTCTTTAAACCTCAATTTCCTCATCTGTAAAATGGAAATAATTCATGTATTACCAATCTTACAGAGTTTTTATAAGGATCACATGAAGTAATATATGCAAATCAATTTGCAAATATGAAGGCACTATACAAAAATGAGATATTACTAAGATTATTAAGTTATCGTTATTAGCTGCCTAACCTCTAAAATTCTTCTGAGTATTGGATGTCAAAAAAGGACAAATTTGTCACTCCAAATCATCTTTTTCATTGCACTAAATTATAGAAATACTTTTTTTATTTCATAAATTTAAAATAAAAATGCAATTTTTAAAAAATCATATTTTAGAAGCCCATCACAAAATACCTGATTTTAAATTATGTAAGACTTGAGGCAGTTAGTTAGTTAGTAGATAGAGAACTGGACCTGAAGACAGGAAGACCCATCTCACTGAATTCAAATCTGATCTCAGACACTATCTCTGTGATAGAGGACAAACACTTAACCCTGTTTGCCTAGAACCTCATCTATAAAAAGAGCTGAAAAAGAAAAATGGCAAACCACTCAGGTTCTTTGCCAAGAAAATCCCAAATGGGGTAACCATGAATCTGACACAGCTGAAAAATGATGACATCCACAGGGAAAGGTGGCAAATAGATTAAGGAATTACTTGCTTCCCCCCACCCCCTTCATCCACAATGCTTCTGCATCTCCCAGTTTTACATATACAGCTTTTATAATTCAGTAAAAAAAAAAAAAATCATGTTTTTCCTCAGAAGTCTCCCTGACTATCCTAGACATAACAGGTCTTCCTTTCCTCTGAACCAATAAAAGAGCAGGGCTAGTTACAGGCTTTGATCCGTAGATATCTCAGTTTGAACTTTGAGCTCTCCCTTGTGTGAGTTAAAACTTGACATAACAAAATTCTATTGCTTTATCCATTGCATGTTTTCAATTTTACTCCCTAATGTGATAACTTAACTGTTCTCATAAACCTTTCCTCAACTTCTTTTATCTACTTATGTTCCCCAGTTGCTGACTTCTAATATATATATATATTTGGTTATCTTTTCATCATTTTCCTGATTTTTAAATTGTTTTCCTATATTCATTTCTATACTTTGACAAATGAATGATCTCCTCAAAATGGATATTCCTTTTTCCAGTGAAAATTGACTCATTAATATTGACTTATTCTTTTCAATTTTGTCTTTCCTTCCATAAATCCCTTGCAGAAGACAACTTTGCTGCATTTGCTACATTTTTGTTTCTTTAATATTTTGTCACTGCTTTTCCCTCTTAAAATCTGACTAACCAATGTTTCTCTGTGTGGATGTGTGTATCTGAATATATCTGAAATCAGTGATGTCTTCGTGATTTCAGGTTCAGCACTCTCTATTCACTTCATCTCATAGCTGTCCCATTAGTAAATAATGACTTAATATTAGTCACCAGTACATTTATGGCAGCCAAAAAAGTTAATGTGTATTTGAATGGACAGATGGATGGATGAATTAGTGAATGGAAGAATAGATGGATGGATGGGCAAATGAATGAATTAATGAATAATTTTTTAAAAACTTATTAAGATCTTATGCAACAGTCACTATGCTAAGTGCTAAACCCAAAGAATTCATATACGTAACCAAGACAGTTTCTTTTCTCAAGGAACTTCCAGGAAGGCATGTTTTACACAAAGACATCAGAGAGAATGGTGAATGGAATCATGAGGCAACACAGTACCTGATATATTGTAAGAATTTAATAATTGTTTCCAGGAATGAGTGAATTCATTACTATTTTTAAATGAGCTAGGAAAAAAATGTTAATCTTCAAAAGAGAGGGCTATCGCTCTGCAGCTTGTTGCTGATATGGCTAACAAGTTTACTGGGCCAGACATCTGACAAACTAACTGAATCATAGCTCAGGTAGAAGAAGCTTGAATTCTTGTTGGAGGTTGAGGTTAATGTACAGGGGACATGCCATATGCACTAGACAAGAGCTAATAATCTCACGAACACAGACTCTAGAATAACTGCCTTCAGTTTCAGTTTCATCTAAAATTAAAGACATTTATAAGACCTAGAGAGTTCAGACGGGTGCCATTAAGATGATGAAATTCCTCAATTTCAGGCCATATTAGGATTGGTTCAAGGAATTAGGTTTAACAAAGAATTGAAAAGTTTTCAGAGTATTGTTGTGATTGTCTTCCAGTATTTGAAGAACTACATTGTGGAAAAGGGAATTGATTTGTTCCCTCTCCCATTCAAAGGCCTGTTAGGAGGAGCAATGAGTAAAAGTTGCCAAGAAATCTATTTAGGTTTAAAGTTAGGGAAAAATTCCTAAAAATTGCAAAGATTCCAAAGAGAAACAAATAGGCTTTTCCAACATGTGGTCAAATAAAAGTTGAATGACAGCTTGATGAGTGTGTTGTAAAAAAAAGCATTCTCAAAATTAGGAATTATCCAAGTATTCATTCAGATTTGAGATTGCTTCATTTCCCCAACCATTTCATCTAACTTCTTGAAATTAAAGAGGAATTGATGTAGGTTTAATATAAAAACAAACTTCATAACAATAAGTGATATCTAAATATGAAATGGAAGATCCCTTCACTGAAAGCAATCTTTCATTCAGAGGATGTATGAGAACTTCTAAGCAATGGTGTAGAAGGACTCCTTGATCAGGTCTTTATGATTCTAGAAAAGTTATTCTTAGCTAGGTTCCATGGATCTCCAATTGGGTCTAAGAACGTTTTTTTATTTTAATATTGTGATCTTTGTATTTTAGTATAATAGCTTTTCTTGAAATTCTATGTGTTTTATGGTATGCATTGAAGAATGTTTTTCCTTAGATGGGACCCAAAGGCTTTACCAGCTGCCCAAAACGTTGCTGATATCAAAAGATTAAGAAATCCAATCCAGATAGTTACTGAGATCCTGTTTTAATGCTAAGTTTTTATGATTTTTGACCATTTGACGACCTCTGGAAGGTGTGGGCTGTGTGTCCCTAGACAAAGCACTTATTATCTCAATCTGAAAGGTTATAATATGAAGAGAAAGAATTTAGGTATGAGAACAACTAGGTGGCACAGAGGATAGAGTCAGGCAAGAGTCCTGGAGTCAGGAGGATCTGGATTCAAATTTGACCTCAGACAATTTACTTAGCTGTGTGACCTTGGGCAAGTCACTTAACCCCATTGCCTTGCAAAAAACAAAAACAAAAAAAGAATTTAGGTATATTAGTAAAAAGAGCTTCCTGAACCACAAACACTTTAGATTTAAAAGACAATAGTGCCTTCCTCTCTTGTACTCCTACTTCTAGTATATGGAAGTTGTCAGTTGGCTATTAAAAGTTGACTGCTAAATTCTAACTCTCTAAAGTTGCTTTGCATTAAAAATTCTTACTTCAGATGGATGTATGAATTGGTTGGCCCATTGTGGAAAAAATAGTTTGGAACTATCCAAAAATAGAATTATTTAGGGGTGGCTAGGTGGCACAGTGGATAGAGCACCGGCCCTGGAGTCAGGAGTACCTGAGTTCAAATCCGGTCTCAGACACTTAATAATTACCTGGTTGTGTGGCCTTGGGCAAGCCACTTAACCCCATTTGCCTTGCAAAAACCTTAAAAAAAAAGAATTATTTAAAAGTCTATATATACCTTTTGATCTAGATACTTAGGAATGTACTCTAAGGAGATAAAAGAAAGAAATGAGGATCCTGGGGCAGCTAGGTGGTGCAGTGGGTAGAACACCAACCCTAGAGTCAAGAGGACCTGAGTTCAAATACAACCTCAGGCACTTTATAATTACCTAGCTGTTTGACCTTGGGCAAGTCACTTAACCCCACTGCCTTGCTAAAAAAAAGAAAAGAAATGAGGGTCTCATATTAATCCAAATATTTAAAGTGGTACTTTAAATACCATAGAATTGCATACAATGGTGAATATCTGTTGACTGGGGAAGGACTAAACAAACATCAGTGTAGTAATGTAACAGGATACTACTGGGCTCTAAGAAACAAGGAATATGAAGTATGCAGAGGAGGATGGTCCATTAACTTGCTGAAAGTGAATCAAGTAGAACCAAGAAAATAATATACATAATTACTGCAATAATAAATAGAAAGAACTATAAAGGACATGAATATTATATAATAACAATCAGTCTTAGCAACAAAGAATAAATGAATTTTTTCACAGATGAGGACTATGGATATGAACCACTGAATTTATTGTCACTATCAATTAATTCATTGGTCAGTCTTAATAAACACTTAAATTTCTTTTTCTTAAATTTTTTTAATTTAATGACTCACTCAGAAAGGTAGAAGTAAGATATTGTTTTTACGTAAAAATGTTTCAGAGGGCAAACATGCAGAATCTTAATCTGCATCATATGGAAAGCTAAAAAAATGAGTCAAAGTTACTACTCTTGTCCAAAGTATTTATATAAATGTGTAAGTGCTTTTACTCACTATCCTTTCTTAGGGAATGGTAACAACAAAAGCTGAATGTCATTATCGAATTTTCAAAAAATGTAACTTCCAGTGGTATTTCATAGGATTAACACCTGTCCATAGGATAAGTGTTGGGGTCCCCTGAGAATCAAAAAGAAAACATATCATGTTCTAACAGCCTGTTTGGCTCCCTCCTAGCAATGTGATGGTCTCTTAATTTGTAGCTGATTTATGACTTTCCCCTTTGATTGGGAACATGCCATGGTAAGGAAATTATGCAAAAAAAAAAAGATTAACAGCAGGTTTCCTCCTTCCTGCCACACATTAGGATTTTATTAGCTCAGATGTGCAGAGTGTGGGAGTGAATAGAGGAAAAAAAAGGTGTTGTTGAAGTGTTGCACTTTGATTAAGAAGTCAAGAAGAAGGGGATATTCTCAAGCTTCTCTTTGTTCTCGTTTTATTTCATGCCAAAAAGCACTATTTTTCCAACTCAACAATGCTGTCAGATATTTAGCTCTGCTGCTCAATTTGAAATTTAACTGAAAAATTTTGACACAATTTGATAATTTAGTTAGCTTTCTAAAGTTATCTCCTGGGAGCAATTTTGTATAATCAAAAGTTATCAATTCATTTACTAGGTCTCAGGAAGGTAGGGTGATTGCTTCATGATTGACAATATATAGGAAAGGTGAGGTTATTTTGCCTCCCCCCCAATTAAACTTGACAGATCCTAGAACAATGATTTCCTCAGAGTTAATGCTTTATAATTGTTGAATTCAATTAATTCAAGAAACACTATTCCTTATTGGAGGGACATCAGGAATGGAACTTGAGACAGGTTTTTGTCTCTGTTTTGCTCCATACTGGATATTTTACTCTAGGCAGATCTTATGACATCTTTTGGTTCTCAGTTTCTTCATTGGTAAATGAAGATTGCTTTGAAATAAAACACTGGATTCGAATGATCTCCGAGCTTCCCATCTTGCCCCAACTTCAGACTTCTGTGATTTAGCTACACATTTTCAAGTTGTGCATTTTGTAGGAATTCTTCAGTGAGAATCTACATTGTCCAGTCTATCAATCTAAAGTCTTTCATTAGGCACCTAGTATAAGCCAGGTTAGTACTGCCATTGTGATTCATTGTGGCAAACTGGTGAATTTTTTAATGCTTTGCCAAAATAGTGTAAATGTATATAGGTCTTCTCAAGATCAAGAGATTTTGTGCAGTGTGCATCTTCCATTTGAGGACCAGCTAAATTGAAGTTACACTCATCACCATGTTGGTTATAAGATAAAAAAAAACTACATCTTAAGGACTTTCATGTTCCACTGCCAAGGGATTGACTAATATTAATGGTAATAGGCTTCCTTTCAGTTTTTATATGTTTATATGTTTTTAGCTGCCTTGTCATGGGTACAACTTGTTGGAATTTTCTAGACACATTTCAGGAATGGTGTGCCTCACACCATGTTAAACTTTAAGTTTCATCAAGAAGCAGAATTTTTGGTTTATTCTTGGATTTTAGTATTTCAGATTCAGAATTTTGAAAGATTTTATAGATTATCTAATTTAATTCCACAATTTTACAGGTGAGGATGAAGCCTAGGAAGGTCATTTATATTTGCCCATAGGTAATAATAGCAGATCTATAATCTATGAGATCCTCATTCAAAGCCACTGAAACTAGTTGATATGGGTGGCTAGAGCACTGGACCTGGAGTCAGGAAGATCTGGATTCAAATCCAGATTCTGGGCCAGTCATCTACCTTCTTTCTGGCTCCATTTCTCCAAGTGTAAAATGGGAATAATATTATCATATACTTTCCAAGGTTGTTAAGAGTATCACATGAGATAATATTTGTAAAACATTTAGCATATGCCTAACATATAGTGGGAACTATATAAATCAAAGAAGAAACAAGAAGGAGGAGGAGGAGGAGGAAAAAGAGGAGGAAAAGGAGGAGGAGGAAAGGAGAAGAAGAAGAAGGAAGAGGAAAAGGTAAAAGAAGAGAGTGGGAGGGAGGAGAAAAGGAAGAGAGGAGGAGGATTTCTTTTAGAGAATTTGCTGTGTACCAACTACTGTGTTAAATGTTTTATAGATATCATCCCATTTGATCCTCACAACAACCCTGGGAAGTTTATTATTTCCATTTTATAGTTAAGGAAGCTGAGGCAAATAGTTAAATGACTTGTTCAAAGTCACAGAGCTAGTATGCTATTGAGCAGAATTGCTATTTAGGTTCTAATGATTGTGTCATAATAATCTTGTGACATTTAGAATAATAACAAATCCATTCATTGGTTTAATGAATGATGGAAAGTTCTCTGGCAATTCAGATTAGTACTTTCTCTGCAATGTATAATCTCCAAAAATTGCCCTGGAGTGCTAAATTTAGGTGAATTGTCCATAATCACTGAGTCATTAAGGGTCAGAAGCCAGATTCCAAACTAGTCTTTTTAACTCTGAGACCAGCTTTCTATCCTTTACACCACACTGCCTTCCATAATAATATGATTATTATTATCTGAAATCATATTAGCCTCACAGTAACAGAATTAGAAGGGGCCTTAGAGGCTATCTATGACAAACCAATTATTTTATGAGTGAAAAAATTAAGACCAAATGAAGTAAAATGACTATGTCAACATCTCACAGGTTGTAAGCATCAGAGGTTGAACTAGCTCTCAGTTTCTCTGACTATTTGGGTCTAACTAGGATCAACTTCATTATTAGGCCAGTAAAACTATAAATTTCAGAAAAGATGGCTACCTGAATTGATAGATGGAGTACCTTCACCTGGAAGTTCCCTTTACCACTGAAATCACTATTTTTTGGTGTCTGTCCCTGTACTTATAGTTTTATATCATTTCAATGAAGAACTTCCTTCTTTGATACCATGTCTTATACTCCAAAGTAGCCAAAGTATTGCATGTAGCATTCATATGTATATTGTCTTTCTCAATCATCATCTAGATTGTTATCTTTCATAAGGTGATCATTCTGAGTAGGCCTGAGGGGGCTAAGAGTAAACATATTTTACTTCAATTGATGCATTGGATATAGGAAAGATTTTTAAGTGGGAAAAAAGGCACAGTAAAAATAATAAAGCAACTAGGAAGGGCAAGTGGCATCAAATATTTTTATTTGTTTTCCTTTGAATTCTCCCCTGGGAATATACAGTTGAATCATTTTGAATTTGTCTGCTATCAGTCAATCAATAAACATTTATAAAGCACCCACTATGCGCCAGATACTATGTTTTTCTATTAGGATACACTTTATTTGCTCAAGGACTTAGTATAAAATGAATACTCATTTTAAATGGCAAATTTGCTTAGGTGGCACCTGGGATTTCCCCCTGGGCTTAAAATGGGTCCAGTGAAAATTGGACCTTTAGCATCTATCTGCTGTCTACAGAATGAACCAACTGTATTATTTCAGCCTATTCTGAAGAATTTTTTTTAAAAGGTGCAAAGTAACAAACATGATTTTCATGGATTAGCAAAGGAATGAACTTAGTAAATGCCGTGTCATTTGAAGAAATAATAAAAAGCTTAGATACAGAGTTAAGAGACTGAAATAACGCAGTGAGGGCAGATTTATGGTGCTGTGACTTTCTTTTGGCCAATGTATTTCTGGCACACTAACACTTTGGAACTATACACAGAGACTCCATTTAGCTTAAATAGATTAGATTTAGTCCTTTCAGTAGGTTGAGGGAAACTTAAATGACTTGTTAAGATCAATTCTTATCACCTGGGTCAGGACCTCATTAAAGGTCTTTCCTTCTTGATAAAACTTCTTTGCCTTTCATTTTTGAAGAGGAACACTGACATCATGTTGTGATACCTTGCCTTGCATATGAATAGGATTTACAGGAGGTAAAGTTATTCAAAGTCACCTTGAAGGATCCTGAATCCCCTTTATAACATGACATAATGGATAAAGAACCTCACCTCTGGCTGTGTGACCCTGAGCAAATTACATAAATTCTCAGTATTTCAGGTCACTGTCTAAGATTCCAAACAACAGAGAAAATGCTGCTTCTATGTATTGGGAAGACTTATTTTCCAGGACCTATCAATATCAATGAAATTAGATAGAAAGCTTGATAATTACATGAGATAGTAGATTAAACAGATAAATTGATAGATCTATGATAGATTGACAGATGACTGATGCATGAGATGGGAAGATAGAGGAGAGATGAGATAGGTGGAGACACATAAATAGATGATAGAGATCCATAGATCATTGTCTCTAAATGTATGAAAATTTATAGATGTATCTGCATATTTTATATTATATACATATTTAAATACATTTGAATGTGTATACAGTTTATATTTAAATATATATATTTTATATGCAGACAGTCATAAATTAGAGATTTATATATTTGCCAGGTTGAACAACCTATAACATATGCTCATGACTGTTTTTTTTAATATAAAAGATAGGTGAGAAACTCAAACCATTATGAAGATCCCTTGCATTATTCTTATGAGTCATCAGTGCACCCATCTGTCATAAAGCATTTTATGTCATTCTAGCATCAGAATCATTCTTGCTTTTAAACAGAATTTCTAAAAAATTTGTTTGATAGGTAGTCAGAATGATTCATTTTGATGTAGGCATTAAATGAAAAAAGATTTATCAAAATGTTTTCAGGGTTTCTTTTAAAATATCTACTATTGAATCAACAGGTGTTTATTAAATATCCAATAAGTTCAGTGAGATAAAATATATGAAAGAATAATCTCCATGCCTCCTTTCTACATAGTCTATTTTAGTGATTTCGATATTCTCCCTATTTCTCCCCAAGTTTACTCAATCTTCAGGCTCTGATCATTTTCTCTGGCTGTCTCTCATGCCTAAAATGCTCTTCCTCCTCATCTTTTGCTTCTACATCTTGGCTTCTTTAATAAAAGATCCCCAGACCAATAAAGGAACCTGAAATGAAATAGAATCTGTTACATGAGTCAAAAGCATTTATTGTTTGACAAAAGGTTTGCAGAAGAGAGGATATCCTACAAGGGAACAGAGAAAAAGGGAGAAAGCTCTCAGCTACTCAAAATGGAGTGGATGAGACAATATAGTTTCTAGATGCTTTGGAGCAGGGAGCCAGGGTTAAGGGGAGCAGTCCATCAGTAGACAAAGAAACTCAGAATGTTTAGAAAGTCCTGATCAAGACATCCTGTATTTTTTTAATCTTTTTTGTTGGTTTATGTAAGGCAATGGGGTTAAGTGACTTGCCCAAGGTCACACAGCTAGGTCATTATTAAGTGTCTGAGGTCAAATTTGAACTCAGATCCTCCTGACCCCAGGGCCAATGCTCTATCCATTGGCCACCTAACTTCTGCAGCTTCTGCTCAAGGTTGCCCTTGAATTGATCAGTATTGGTTTTATGGTTTCTGGCAGCTACAGGCAACTCCAAATTTGACTAGAATTCACTTGTAAAAGACCACTGTTATGTCAAGCAGTTTGGGGTTTCTGACTAGCTTGTCTAACTCCATTGACTGCTCCCCTTTGAAGAAGAGACATCCTAATAAATAGTGTAATCATTACAGAATGCCTGTTAACATTTCCCTAACTCTTTATTCTATGTATTATATCCTCTTGTTAGAATTTGAGCTCCTTCACAACAAGGACTATGTTGCTTTTATATTTGTTTTCCTAGTGTTTTTCACGCGTAACTGCACAAAGAGCAAAAGAGATGATTTTTTTTCCCCAGACTTCACCCCATGTCTGTCTCAGAGACTTATTACCCCATTCTGTTATGCTGTCTTACTAGACAATAATCATAAAGTTTTCCTAATTGGAAAGAGTAAAAGCTATGATGGTAAACTTTTTGTAGAACAAAAATTTGTAGCTCCAAAAAAAGATAGAATTCAATAATCTTTATTTGGAGAATAGAAATTAATGGGTAAGTGAGGGAGGAAATAAAAACTAAACCTTTAGTATCACAAGCATCTTAGAAAGGTCCCTGACAAAAATAAGAATGAGTATAAGAAATAAGAAATAAGTATGGTGGACATCTTTGAATAAAAATTACAGACTGTGAAATAGCATTGCTTGGACTTCTGAAAGAAAATCTGAATAAATAATTTAAAAAAGAAAAAGACCCTGGAGTACAATTATCCATCTGCTACTCCATGATATCCAAGCAACCTTAATTTATAAAAATGGAAGATGATTTGGAAGGAATTATATTCCATCATCCTCTTCAACTACATTTCATAGCTTTGTTCAATATTCGACATGATTGGTCAAAAAAACTTGGCTTCATTATTTAAAAAAAGATTCACTGAGTTATGTGACACTAGCCAACAGGACACAGGAAAGGGCAAGATAAAGTAAATCAGGCACCTGCCAAATTGCCCATCTTATTTGTAGAGGGCATCCAAACCAGAAAGAAAGCGTGATATTGTGGAAAGAATGGATTTTAGTTAGAGAAGGAAAATTTAAGTTCTGTATCTGTCTCTTCCTACCTATGTGACTTAGGGAAATTCACTTAACCTTTATCAACTTTTCTTTAATTACAAAATAGATCTATGATAGATTGACAGATGACTGATGCATGAGATGGGAAGATAGATGAGAGATGAGATAGGTGGAGACACATAGATAGATGATAGAGATCCATAGATCATTGTCTCTATATGTATGAAAATTTATAGATGTATTTGCATATTTTATATTATATACATATTTAAATACATTTGAATGTGTATACAGTTTATATTTAAATATACATATTTTATATGCAGACAGTCATAAATTAGAGATTTATATTTTTGCCAGGTTGAACAACCTATAACATATGCTTATGACTGTTTTTTTTAATATAAAAGAAGTTTGAGCTATATTGTCCTTCCAGATTTTTTTTCCAGTCCTAAAAACTTAAAACTTCTGGTTGATTAGAAGTCCTTTGAAAAGGTCAGAGAAAGAGTCAGAAACATAGAAATAGAGATAGCAACCTAGCTAGAGAAATAGATAAGACATAGATAGATGATAGATAGATAGATAGATAGATAGATAGATAGATAGATAGATAGATAGATAGAAGATAGATAGATAGATGGATCAATGGATGATAGATACATAAATTTATTTTTTAGGTTTTTGCAAGGCAAATGGGGTTAAGTGGCTTGCCCAAGGCCACACAGCTAGGTAATTATTAAGTGTCTGAAACTGGATTTGTTTCAGGTACTCCTGACTCCAGGGCCGGTGCTTTATCCACTGCACCACCTAGCCACCCCCATAAATATTTTCATAGATATATAAATACATATGTAAATAAATCAGAAACAGATGGTTAGATAGATGGATAAATATAAGATAGATACATACATAGATTGATACATAGATATACATAAACCAAAAACTAGATACATAGATATGTAAATAGATGAGGGATAGATAGATGATAGATAGTAGATAGATGATAGATAGATAGAGATAGATGGATAGATGGATGGAAGGATGATAGATACATACATACATAGATACATAAAGATTTTCATAGATATATATATATGTAAATAGATGAGAAAGAGATGGTTAGATAGATATATGATAGATACATATGTAGATACATAGATATACATAAACAGAAAACTAGATACATAGATATGTAAATAGATAAGGGATAGATAGATAGATAGATAGATAGATAGATAGATAGATAAATAGATAGATAGATAGATAGATAGATAGATAGATAGATAGATAGATGGATAGATAGGCAGATGAACAAAGTATTCATTAATCCCTAACTATGTTCTATATTCTGTGCTAAACTCTGGAGGCACAAATACAGATTAGACAGCCTCTGCCCCCCCAGCAACTTATATCCTAATGGAGAAAACATAACACATTAAAGGAAGCTACAAAAGTGTGTAAGGTAGTCCTGATGCAGCATTCTTCTGCAAAAGGCCTAGAGGTTTCATGGAGGTCTAATTACCCAGCAAGATAAGTTCAAAGCTAGCCTCAATATTGTATAATTGCTGTTCCTATGACTATATAAAAGGAGCTAATGAATAGTTTTTTTTATTATTAATTTTATCCCAAGCTTGTTAGATATTGCTGAATAATTTCAATAATTTAGTCACAAGACAAAAACTAGAAAGCAAAAATGCTATCAAATTCAAAAGCTTATCCTTTTCACCACAATTTCACAATGGGAACCAAAAAGCTAGACATGGACAGGAGAATCAATATGTGTAATAATGCTAGAAAGAGTTTTCAAAGCAAAAAGAGCCAGATTGCTAATGGAGCTTTC
This sequence comes from Macrotis lagotis, assembly GCF_037893015.1. Taxonomy (NCBI): domain Eukaryota; kingdom Metazoa; phylum Chordata; class Mammalia; order Peramelemorphia; family Peramelidae; genus Macrotis; species Macrotis lagotis. Next base: position 302,068,542 of record NC_133659.1, on the reverse strand, counting down.
TTCCAAGATAATGAAAAATGTGAAGAGGAGAAAAAAATAAGGGAGCAAGTTAAGAGAGGTGATATATCAAAAATGGATATACTTGTCTCTAAATGATTTTGAAAATAGGATCTCTTTTCATGGTGTCATGAAAGGGACATAGCTCTGAAAAGCTCATATGCAGAAAAGATATTTTTGAAAAATGTTTTCATTTACAATTCCTTTTTTAAAATGTATACATTGTAATTGAATATATGTTTCAGGAAAATCTAGGAAGAAGAAATCAAGTCCATTGCTACTTGTTGAAGAAGAATTAGTAAGAAAAGATTTAATTCAGTCCAAGTTCCAAGTACTTATGTAAATGGAAGTGCTCCCTTCTTAGCTCTACCCTGTTTAATCAAGTCTCCTTATATAAGCTCTCCGAACCTCAGTTTCCCCATCTGTAAAACAAAGACATTGCAATACTTGATCTCCAAATTCCTTTACAACTCTAAAGCTATCATTCATTCTCTGATCAATTATTAATGACTAGCAAGGCACTCTGCTAAGGTTCATCAGATACTGAGAGAAACAGGGGGTGCATTTCAGAGCTCTGGAACACTCAGAGGGAGATCATGTGCAAAGAACATGGAACAAAGATTTCTCCCACTCTTTGTCCTAGAAGAACCTTTCCAAGTTGCCATTGACAACATGGAAAAGATCCCTAGTTTTCAGATCCATCTGCACTTACTCCTTGCTAATATTACAGTGATGTCAGAAGATTGAGTTATAAAGTCAAGAATAAAGGGGTTGTTTGATTTCTCATAGAGACTATTAGAATTTTAAAACTTGAAGGATGCTTAGAAATTATTTTCTCCCCATCTCACCTTGAAGATGAGAAAACTGAGACCTTATTCTGATATAGTCATTTCTTGATAATTCACACAAAGGAGAACATATATGTGGGCAGCACAGAACATTAAATATTGGGAAAATAATCTCTCATTTCATAAATAGTTCTAGCTGTAAACTAAATATTCTTGTTTATCACTCCATAATAAACATGTAATAAATCTTATTAGACATCTGCCTATCTGAGGATCTACTTTAATAGACAGGCATAGATAGACCAAAAACAATGGGTTTCAAAGAAAATACACACCCCAAAAGCCAATAACTGATTTCAACTTGCTTCTATTCTATCTGATTTGCATTTGAATAAAGATGTTCCTTATAAATTTATTTCTTTTCAAATAAAGATGATGAAAAGTTGTCAGAGGAATCATAGAACTAAAGGTGGAAAGAGATTGTTGAGTCTTTCAAGTCCACTTTAGTCATTTTATAGAAGAGGGAATTGAAGCCCATGGAGAATGATTTTCTAAACTCAGGTAAGCAGTAGTAAAGCACAACTTGAAATCAACAGACTTTCCACTCTAGAGAAGGGTGATATGGGAAATAATTCTGTATTTGGACCCTGTCTTAAAAGCTTACCATCTGTATAGCCTTATCGCTTCCTCTATACCACTCCATCAGTACTGATAACTATAGTATTTTGAGGTTGGATAAGATGATCTGTGATATACATTACATTCTCAATGATTTTATGATTCTATGGAGCAGATTGCCAGTTTTGTTAATTATTAACTGTATTATCTAGACCAAATCACCTCACTTCCTCAGGCCTCAGTTTCCACATCTGTAGTATTGGGGATTTGATCAGATACACTTTAAGTCATTTTGTGACTCTTTGTGCTCTTATGATGAAATATAACAGAATCCCAACTCTATTATTTACTTTATATGATGACAATGACCAAGCCCCTTCACCTCCTCAGGCTTCAGTTTCTCAATTGTAAAATGATGATGGTGAACTAAACAACTTCTAAGATAATGAGCTACTTGGCCCTATTTTTTGCTTTTTAAATAAATCATCTCACATTATAGATGACCTATAATAATCAGTTACAAGTTTTTTGCTTGCTAAAATTTTCCCTGAAGCAGGATGTAAGATTCTTGGGTTTCAAAGGACTTCCTTGTCATCTGAATCCAAGGAAAATGCTTAAAGATCAATAAAATTGTCAAAAAACTAGTAATTGAGAAAGTGTCAGTAAAGGCCAGTTCAAGACATAACTCCGCTGTGGTTAAATTTGATTACTGCAGGGGGCAGCTAGGTTGCATAGTGGATAAAAACAACGGCCTTGGAGTCAGGAGTACCTGGGTTCAAATCTGGTCTCAAACACTTAATAATTACCTTGCCTTGGGCAAGCCACTTAATCCCCTTTGCCTTGCAAAAAAACCTAAAAAAAATTGATTACTGCAAGGGGGGATCTTGTCTTTATGGTCATAGATTCAGAGTCCAAAAGGAAACTTCTTTGTTGTTGTTACTTCAGTCACATCCAAATCTATGTGATCCTATTTGGTGATTTCTTGGCAAAGATTTTGCAGCGGTTTGCCATTTCCATCCGCTCATTTTATCAGTGTGGAAAAATGAAGAAAACAGTGTTAAGTGAATTGCCAGGGTCCCATAGTTAGTAACTTTTTAAAAACTGGCTTGAACTCAGATCTTCCTGAATCCAAATCCATCACCATCTAGAGGTTCAAAAGGTTAATTGAGAAGTGATCAAATCCACCTCCTTTATGTTTCAGAGGAGAAGTTAAAAGACTGTACCTGAGCTCACATAACTAATAAGTGTCTAAGACAACATTAGAACATAAATCTTTCTCATTCCAGGTCATGTTCTTTGCTCTACCAAGTCATTTTTCATTGATAAGAAGACCGGATACTTGAGCCAATGTCTAGCTGAATTGCATAATCCCCCTCCAAAAAAAAGAGCATATGTTGCAAAGAAAATGTCTTAGATAACCTTTTTTTTGAATTTATGCACTACCTTTGTACCTAAATGGAAATCTGATAGCTACACATGTTATATTGATTCTTTCATTCTTTTGCATTCAAATTTTTTTATCTCTGTACATATATTATTTCTAGTACATGTTGATAAAGCTACACCTCTGGCCAAAACTATGCCCTGGTATAGCATCTGATATTTCAATGGTCCTGTAGACCTCTGGGCACCTGATAAAAGCCTTTTACCTCTTTGAGAGATCACTTAAAGAATCAAAGTATATGATTGTCGTCTTGGTGACAGCAAACAGAGAAAAACACTTCCTCTTTCTTATCAGTGTGGAGGTCAAATTACCAACCAAATGAGCTCCTTTTATTGGGGCTTTTGCCCATCAGATAATGCTTTTTCAGTCTCCTGTGAGCAGCAGATGCAAGTTAATGTCTTTTTCCTAGTCACTTAAAAGAAAATCTGACTCATAATGCTACACTAATTAGTCATATTAAAGAAATGAACAGTTGAATGATTATCCTAAATGCTTTTGATTCTTTTTTTGAGAGGTGAGTGGGTGTTAAATTATGCATGAAAAATCACTTCTCCTAAAAGAGTAGAGAAATATTTTATATCAAATCTTTTAAAAGTTGGATATACTCTCATAATTAAATTGCTGGGGAAAAGAGAAATGAGTGAAAACTGTCTAAAATTGTTCATTATTGAGGAAAGAGAATTTAATTGTTTTTTTAAACAAATAGACCTTTCAAATATATTTAAGATATGCTTTGGGGAAATCATCCAATTACTTTAAGAGAAAGTTACTTGATCTTGAAAGGTCCCATGAGGAGTTTGTAATCTAGGAGAGGAGATAAGACATGAACACAAATGCAAATATAAAGTCAAGTGTAATAAGAACCTAACTACTGAACTAAAAAGCCAGGTGAAAGTTCAAGAAAGGGAGGGGAAAAAATCATTTAGCAGAATCATGAAATTTCTAGAGCTAGAAATCAAATTGGGAATCATCTAATTCTATTTCTTCCTCAGATCTGGGCAGGACAATATTGTTAGAAGTGGAAAAGAAAGGACTTGCCCTTGGGTCAATGTGTTTCCAACTCTGTCTTAGTAGTCAAGGTGGAGAAATTAATGAATTTCTGTAGATGAAGATGTGGAAGTTGGAATTTGAATGGACAGAAATGGGAGGATTTTATGTATAATTATTATTTGTCTTTTCAATGTAGGACAAAAATCCCTTAAGTTTGAATTTTTTGATGCTGCTTTTTCAGTTCGATTTTAATATTACTAACAACAATCACTTCATTTAATAATGATAATATTCATAAAATAACAGAATGTTTTAGTGAATAGAATTCTCATATAGCCAGTAGGATCTGTGCTCAAGTACATTCTCTTAAACATATTTATATGATCCTGGCCAAGTCACTTAATCACTCATTTCTTTAAATCCTGGGTGTCCAACCTTTTAGCTTTTCTGGTCCACATTATCCAACAAATACTTGTGAAGTGCCCTATATAGAAATTAATATTTATTTATTACTACAAAGTAATCCATATTAAAAAGAGCATCATAATAATAATAAACTGCAATATAATGTAAAATGTAATAAAGTATAATAAATTTAATGAACTTAAAAATAAAACAAACCCTCATTTATCAAGCTATTTCCAAAGGATCTGGGTGAGCAGTTCTGAAATGAAATGAGTCACCATTGCCATCACTCAGATGACTCCATTCTTTATATCTGTGAGCCTTAGGTTTTCTGTAGAGTACTTCAACTTTCAATCAAGCATCAACAAAGTTTTCCATGTATAAAATTCAATTATTCCACCACTCCCAACTCAATTTATGTCCTGAAATTTAAAGTAAAGATACTTATTCTCTGAGAATCCTAGCCTCACCCCTACCCCCTCCAACATAATATCCTGCTCCTCCATTTTTCTCCATTATTACTTTTTTATTTGGTTTTTGCAAGGCAAATGGGGTTACGTGGTTTGCCCAAGGCCACATAGCTAGGTAATTATTAAGTGTCTGAGACTGGATTTGAACCCAGGTACTCCTGACTCCAGGGCTGGTGCTTTATCCACTGCGCCACCTAGCCACCACCGTTATTACTCTTTCTATAAGATCTGAAATTGAGAGCTTATAAGAAACTGAAGAAAGAACCTCAGAAACCTAGTAATTTTTTCATTTCAGGTGAGGAAACAGAGGCCCAAGGAAGGCTAAAGATTTGCCCAAGTTTCTACATTTTATGTCCGAGGTAAATATTCACCAGAGTACTCTGACTTGAAAGTCCACTTTCATTATACTATACTAAGTTAATCAGTCACTGTCATGTCACATTTTGAAATTCAAAAGTATCTCATCTAAATTTTCTTCTCCATTCTTATTGCTACCAGTAAAGACCTGGGACTCATTATGTCACATTTGAATTATAAAATTCTTATAGCAATTCCTTCAATGAAAACTTCCAAACCATTCTGTATCATGATACCAACTTAATCTTTCTTGTATACCATTTTCTTCACATTACTTTCCTGCCCCCCCCAAATTTAATGGCCCCTTACTTCCTACCATAGCAAGCCTTTTCTTTCTGCTTTTCACATTTCTCATATCATAACATGACTTAATTTAAACCACAGGTTCTTATTTTCCTCCATTTATCATGGAATTCTCTTTGTTCGTTAGGTTGATCATCACACTCACCCCATAAAAATTCCAAGAATACTCAGGATTACTGAATTAGTAGTAAGAGGACCAGAGTTAGAGTCCAGGCTAACTAGTATGACCTAAAAGAAGCTATACTGTTTTCTAGGTATCAGTTTCCTCTTCCTGATCTTCTCAATCTATGTTCTTTTCTAGGAATGCTTTTCCTTTTCCTGCTTCTTTGGCCACCTATTTCAATCTGACCTATGCTTTAAAAGTCCAGTGTCCCTTCATCTGCAGCAAATCTCTACTGCTTATTCCAGCCCTCATGGATCCCTTTCTTTTGTGCTATGAAATTTAGTCTTTTACTATCTTGTATTGTTCACTGTTTTGTTTTGTTTTAGTTTTTACAAGGCAATGGGGTTGAGTGGCTTGACCAACGCCACACAGCTAGATAATTATTAAGTGTCTGAGACCGGATTTGAACCCAGGTACTCCTGACCCCAGGGTCAGTGCTCTATCCACTGTGCCACTTAGCTGCCCCCTGTTTTTATTGTTTTTATTCTCATGTTAATCTCTCTCCATACTAGAAGATAAATCAACATCTAGCATAGTTTAGCTACACAGACTAATTTTTATTGATTTTCTGAATTATCATTTTATCATTTAATTCAAAGATTATCAAAATATTTCATTCATGGAACTTGCAAATATTTTAGCTGATTGTAATGTAGCCTCACCAAAGAGGGGAGATTTCTCCTAATCCATAACTACTTATGACAAGGAACATATAGAGTCTAAGGATGAACAAAGGTAGAAAATAATACTGAAAAAAGATGCACTTGACTATGAACATACAAAAGACTTAACCAATTATCACTTGGGTAATTAGAATATCGAAGGCCTAAATCCAGTCCTGAGCAAGTAACAGTTTGATTGGATGGAAAGAAGTGAGGGTAACAATATGAAAACCATGAAAATCAATCAAGGAAGAAGCTATAATAGGAAGGAAGACCCAGTTTGACTTGGGACATTCATTCATTGAGACTGCTAGAGATGATCTCTAATATAAAGGGAATTATAGTATAGACATGGAGGTAGGTTTGCATATCACTTCTAATATCATCATGGAAAGAACATTAAATTTGAAATGAGACATTGTTGTTCAGTCATTTTTAAGTCATGTCTGTCTCTTTGTGCGCACATTTGGAATATTCTTGACAAATATATTGGAGTAGTTTGCCATTTCCTTCTCTAGCTCATTTTATAGATGAGGAAACTAAGGCAAAAAAAGGGTTAAATGACTCAGCCAGGGTCATAGAGCTAATAAGTGTCTGAGGCCAGATCTGAACTCAGGAAGATTCAGTCTTTCTGACTTCAGGACTAACATACTATCCACTGCACTGCAGCCTAGCCACCCAGGTTTAAAATTTAACTCGGAGCCTATGTGTGTGATCTTAGACTAATTATTCAATCTCATTTGGCTGACACATTTTTCTCATCTCCAAAAGGAGGAAACTGAACCAGATTAATCTCTTCTAGTTTTGTATCCACATTACCATTTATGACTTGAGTCACCTCTGGATCTGTTTCCTCACTTTTAACATGAAACTTAAACAAGAAATCCCCATCCTGTTTATTTCATGGAGTTATTGTGAGCCAAGAATTTTGTATAAACTATAAAACATTATAGAAATATGAGTTAAGATTATTATTAATTAGTTTTGAACCCTCATTACATCAAAGACACTATGGGGATATACTATGTTACTTAACTTGCCCTCAAGAAACATATATGCTAGCCTTCATGTCACATAAGCTTAGGACTCTAGATTTAATGGGTTGTCTAGTAGCAAAGCTTACAGCAGTCAGCTGGCTATAGGATACTTTACTGGATTTTAAAAATCTACGCTTTTAAAATCATGGTTAATCATGTGAAAATGTGCTGAATATCATGGAACTGTTCTACTAATGACCAAAATTCTGGATGCGTGCCATAGACTGAATCATGTTTTACCATTTCATATTGTATGAGCTTAAGTTGTAATGTAATTCATTTTGAGGAGTGTCGAAAGAATAAAGCACTGTCCTGCTTTGGATTCTGAATTGTTGCCAGATGTTTGTATATAGTGAGATAAACTATTTTGACAGTTTCAGAAAGAACTCTATGGGTAATCAGTTTGTGGCTAGATGAGGAAATGGCAGGAAGAAATATAGCTTCTTTACTGATAAAAGGTAAAAATAATTCTAGTGCAGAAGGTTGATAGTTGCATATAACAGTCTTGAGATCCTATTAAAATTTTAAGTTGTTTTTAATATCCACCAGTATGTTACTATCACTGGTATCAATATTGATCAAATGACGGAGAATTGAATCAAACTTCTTTTCTATAACTCTATGTTCCTTAAAGTGATTGAACTATATGGTGATAAATTTGAGTCTATGGAAGGTTTGCATTTTACTTGAGAAATCATTTACATTCATGGGTCTGAATTCCATAAATATATTTCCCTGAAAATTTTCAGAAAATAGGCTTTCCTTAAATAATGATTATTTCAAAAATAAATTTTTAACAGTACTTCAGGGATATCAGAGTTGAGTCCTCTGTATGACATTATCATCATATATTTATGTGCATGTGGGTATCAGAAGAAAGAGAGAGAGAGAGAGAGAGAGAGAGAGAGAGAGAGAGAAAGAGAGAGATTCAAAATGACAGTTTCCCCTTTAGGGGATAGAGAGACTTCTCTCTCTCTCTCTCTCTCTCTCTCTCTCTCTCTCTCTCTCTCTCTCTAAATTAGAAATAATTGAAATTAGAATTATTTCAAAATAATAAAATTTTATCTGGCAGAATTTTTAAATATTTTTTTAACTTATTTAAAAATTAAGTGACTTAACCAAGGAAACATAGGATAAGACTGTGATGAGATTTGAATACAGACACTTCTAAATCTGAGACAAGGTTGTTCCCCACTATGCCTCTCATCTTTTCTTTCTATAAGTTCTGTGTTCCTTCTTAGCTTTGTTACATGCTTTACTCAAGCTAAAATTTTAGTTTTAGTTTTTAGTTTTAGTTTTAGGGTTTTTTTTTAAAACTAATTTCTGTACTATCCACTTGGCAGACCTTTCCTCATTCTCAGTATATTCCATCATTCCTTGTTAAAGTATCAATTCTTGAGTGATGTAATAAGAATAGAAGAAATATCCCATGGTAGAATTCACCCTATGTCCCAAATTAGTTAGTCCTTTTCTGCCTCACTTGCATCCGCATGAAAATTCCCATTCCCATTTGTCATGAAATCTCATCATTATTGTTCCATGTATTCTCACCATGCTAGGTTCCCCCTGACTCCCAAGGAATCCAATTTCCTTTTCCCTGAGGCAAGATTTTGTTCTTGAGAACACAACATTTTCTCAGAGGAATTGATTTCTCTATACACTAGAACCTTTCAGATCAAGCCAATGTCAAGGGATCTCTGATTTCAGATGCAGGACTATTTCCCCTATGGAAGTGCTCTTCATTTGAAACCCAAAAAGATTGAAGAAGGAATAAATAAGTATATAGATCATGAAGCAAGGAGTAAAATTCAAAATAGAAGCGATATTACATTGGTGAAGAGATAAAATAAGAATTCTTAGAGAAAAAAGAATAAAAAAAAACTAACACATGAAAGAAATTTGAAAGGAGAGTAGTAGGGTTTACAAGATACATAAAAAAGAAATGAAAAGAAAAATGGAAAAAAAGGTATATTGGAGTACTTAGCAGTTAAATGATTACATAACTAGTATGAATGAATGAATAGCAGACTTGAATCTACGCCTTCTTAACACAAGGTTGGTAGCAGCTACTAAATCATAGTGTCTTTCCTATTGTAAGTATACATGCATATGACAAGAAAGGTACTAAACCTCACATCAGATGAAGAAACTACCTCTAGCAAAGCAGATAAGCATCTTTTTTACAATACACAATCTTCTCCTCACCCTGAGAATTTAAATCACTTACTTGGTTACATAAACAGTATTGTAATAAGTTGTCATGGATCTGAGATCATGGTTCCAACTCATTATATAAAAAATACATTCATGATACAATTTAATACACTACTTAAAGTCATACTTTATTATTTACTATCCCAATTCCTGTACACAAATCTACTAGCAAAAGATGTTTACAATTACACTCCAGTTAATACAAATAAGGAATCCCTTGAAGTGGTGGCATTATTCAAATTCACATTGAATAATTCACATTAAGAGTATTTCCATTAGGGGGTGGCTAGGTGGCAAGTGGATAGAGCACCGAGTTAGGAGTACCAGAGTTTAAATCCGGCCTCAGACACTTAATAATTACTTAGCTGTATGGCCTTGAGCAATCCACTTAACCCTATTGCCTTGCAAAAAAAAAAAAGAGTATTTCCATTAAACTAAAACTAATTACCATATTTTACATAATTATAATTTTGATGTGTGACTTAAAGTAGTTTCAGGCACTATTTGATTCACAGTAGCAATAGCCTTGGTTTTATTTCTAGCGGAATCAGTATCAAATGGACATCAATAATTCAATTACATTTATAAAGTCCTAGGCACTATGCTAGGCAATGAAGGTACAAAAATCAGTAAAAGTCTCTACCCTATGGGAGATATCGCAATCTAATGTGGGAGAAAGCAGAGAAACAAATATAGAAAGCAAACTTTATATATATAGGAAGTAATGCAGAAGTAATACACCAGGATTAAGAAGGATTAGTAAAAGCTTCCTTTAAAAGATGTAATTTTGCTTACAACTTAAAGCAAGTCAGGGAAATCAATTGGTTAGGTTTAGGAGGCAGAGTGGGGAGAACCTATATCTTGTGGAATAATAGCAGGAGGATGGTTTCTAGACCAAAGAATTCGAACCAAGAATAAAGTATAAGAAGACTGGGGAAGTAGAGGGAGCTAGGTCATGAAGGGCTTTGCATACCAAATGGAGTATTTTGTGTTTGATCCTGGATGCTATCGGGAGTTTATTGGATTGGAAGGAGGACAGATGACATAATTGGAACTGCATTTTAGACAAATCACTCTGGTAGCTGAATGAATGATATATTTAAGGTTAAGATCATAATGGAATTACATGAAATGAATAATAACCCAAAATGCTGTCAAATTTTAATATCAGAATTCATGTCAAGGAAATACTAAGGGCTCACAAATCATAAAGGAACACTAAAGGAATCTTATGAACTGCAGTGTGTAATATATTTCCAACTCTGTGTGTATTACCTTAAAATGCAGGTGGTATTCATTTCTTTTTTATTCTGTTTATTTAATCTTAGCAGTGAATAATATTTGTCAACTGCCCTATGTTTATCAGACACTGTAAGGTTAAGACAAAAATTCCTAATTGTCTCTAAAATAGAAATTACCTAGACAGGTGGATATAATGAAATAACAAAGGAAAAAATGGATTTATAATCATGGAAGATAATACAGAGAAATATTACAAACCTATATGAATCTTTGTGCTAGGGTGGGTCTCTGCCAGCTTTGAATTCATAACTCAATATGTATATAACTTATATAAAGACAAATACAAAAGGAGATATTTTGGTTAAACACAATTGAAAGGAATGAAAAGTAAATGTTTGAGGAAGACCTTTTAGGGCCAAAGGGGAATACTGGGAGGGAGCTGGTAGTTATAAAATGCACAGCTGTAAAAATATGTTCATCCAGATGCCTAGATATTGACAAAAGCTAAGCAAGAATAATGAAAATCGTATATTGTAATCAAATAAATATCACACCATACACTCTAAACTCTTTCTATTCCCATTTTTAATTAAATTTTTAAAAAATCAATTAATTTTATTAATTTATAATTGTTTAGATCATCAGACTAACAGGGTCAAATTAATGGATTTACTTATCATATAAGCTCATTTACAGAAATATAATAGTAGAGAGCTGGTCTCAAAGACAGAAAGACCTGGATTCAAGTCTTGTCTCTAAAATATACTGGCTATATGCTAGTCAAATTGTTTTGGCAAAGTCTTTACCACCATAATTTGCATAATGGATGATGAAAAACATTGATAGTTCCCTATACCAAAGAAATTTCAGATTCAGCTTTATTCTTATAGGTGAATTAAGTTTAAGGCAGCTAAAGGACAAAGTGTTGGGCCTGAAGTCAGAAAGATTCATCATCATCTTCCTTAGTTCTGGACGCAGATGCTTAAAAATCATGTGACTCTATGCAAGTCATTTAACCCTGTTTGACTCAGTTTCCTCATCTGCAAAATGAGCTGAAGAAGGAAATAACAAACCATTCCATTATCTTTTCCAAGAAAATTCCAAATGAGGTCACAAAGAGTCAAACGCAATTGGACAAAACCAACAATTAGCTTTGCTTGATTAGGAAACTAGATTTTACCCTGTAGTCAAGGGGGGGTTTGCAAATATGATTGAGTACAAGGAGAATCCAGAAAAAGGTAGTTTCATAAAATGGAAAGAAAACAGATTTCAGATTAACAAACAACCAACATGAGTTCACTTATTAGAATGTTACTAATGTTACTAATAATTCACCAATAATATAACTATGGTATGAAGTTTAACAGTCACAAAATATTTGACAAGCAATTATCTTGATTGACTTTCATAATGATCCCTTGAGGGAAAGTCCTATCAATTTTCCCTTCTACAAAATGAATGGGTTGAACTAGACCGGTGTTCAAACTCAAACTTTTCCATAGTGGTGGGACTCTTTAGAGTGTAGCTAGGCAACACAGTAGATATAGCACTGAGCTTACAATGAAGAAGACACATCTTTCTGAATTCAAATCCAGCTTCAAACAAATGTTTAAAAAAAAAACTCTGTGATTCTGGGTAATTCGTTTAACTCAGTTTCTTCATCTATAAAATAAGTTAGAGAAGGAAATAGCAAATCATTATCATGTCACTGCTAAGAATATCCCAAATTGGGTCACAAGTTAGACAAGACAGAAATACCTGGAAAACAGAAGAACTCTTCAATTTTAACAAAAAGGCCATAAGCAAATCCTCTAAAATTAGTTTTTAATGCTTATTAACAAACAGACTAAGAAACAGTCATTTTCATGACTACAGAAATGATCAGTATGTTGAGTGGTATTAGAGGCATATCCAAAATGACAACACTCTTCTAATGTTTCTAAAATAGGAGATAGTCTGAAGATCAATTGGGATGAAAAGAGGCACTTTCAAGTCATTGTATGGTTAACAAAAGGAGAACTATTTAACCCTAACACAGCAAGGATATGCATAAAGGAAATAGAAATGTTGGCTTGCATGTATATGGTCCTCCTTATCTCCATATGAAAATGTGACTGATCAGTAGGGCAAGGTATAGAAAATCCATTGGATAAAGAAATACATCAAATTCATTGACTCCAAGAGTGGGAGTTTTTTGTGTCTTTATGTGGCCAAGGAAGACCAGTCAATCATGTAGCGGGTACATTTTTATTGTCTTTTGGGGGAAATTAACCCCTATTGCAAGGAAGATGAAAGAAAGTTAGGTCCAACCCATGTTGATAGGTAGGGAAAGAATTATGGACCTCATTCACATTCTGGAAGTAACTTTTAAATATGAGTTCTCTTCAAGAATGTGTTGGTGCCAACTCAAACAACTCAAAAGGACAAATTGTTAAACTGTCTATGTGAACGTTCATGACGATAATGATGATGATTTTGTCCTTTGTTCTCAAGAAGATCATAGAATCAGGGAGGGGATGTCATGCTATACTTGTGAATTAAATTTGAGTGAGGGGGTACTACATTGTTTTCACCTTTACTTCCAGGGCCATGGGTCCAGGGGTGAATATGAATCAGGATGATTGGAGATAGCTCTGATTGCAAGGCAATCGGGGTGAAAGTGCCCCAAGGTCTCACTCATAGTAAATGTCTGAGGCCACATTTGAACTCAGATTCTCCTGACTTCAGGGCCAACTCTCTACCTATTGAATCTCAAATGAACAAATGCTGTAAGGCAAGTAGATTGATTCATTAGTATCTTGATTGTTTGGATTTTTAAAAAGTGATGGAAGGAATTTTAATGATACAAATTTAATTTAAAATATGTTCTGAACATTTTTTTTTCAGAGTCAATTGCTAAACATTCATCAGTGCACCCTCTGATACACTAATTCTATTCAAGTTAGAAGAGATAAACCAATTTTTACTTTTTAATGTTTGATTTCCATATTATAAATGATGATTAAAAGCATTGAAAATGGGAGAAAATATATTTAAAAGATCATGTGATTAGTATTTAAGAGATACATTCAAACTTGACTATTGTCTGGATTGTCTAGACAATTTCTTGAAAATGTCATTTTTTTTAAATAAAGATTTAGAATTATAAGAGACTACAGAGATTATCTAGTCTAATCCTTAATAGTGTAATTAGTTCTCATTGAATAATTAAAACAGTTAATTTTTCTCTTTTATTAGGGGAAGAAAATCATAAACCCAGCTTCAAAGAAGTCATCAATCAAACATTTAAGAAAAACCTTCTAAATGTCTAACCCCTGGGGCAAGGAAAAAATCAAATCTGAATTGTGCCCAAAGGAGAGTTCTCTTTACTGCAAGATGATTCAGTGAATATAGTATTACTATATTACTATATTACTATATATTACTATATTGACTTGGGATCATTCAGACCTTAGATAACTACCAGCTATATGAGCCAAGACAAGTACTATGTTCTGTCTGCCTTTGTGTCCTCACATGTAAAATAAGGACAATAATAGAACCTTTCTCTCCTAGAATTGTTGCAAGGATAAATTTGTAATTTTCTTTGCGATATGCTCTGCAAACTTTAAAGTTCTATATAAATTAATCACACTACACATATGTTATATGTATGTATGCATATATATGTGCATACACACATGTATTTGCATATGAATTTACATACTGAGTAAACTTTCTTGATTGCAATTTCTTTGAGTATAATAACCAGTCTGTTTCATCTTTATAGCTATAATTCTTTGAATTTAGCAGATGTTTTTATTTTTCTGAAATGACTTTTAAAATTGTAGAGAAAAATGTCACAACCAGAAAATTCAGACACTGAAGATTCTAATAAACATTCTCTCTATTATAAATCTAGACTATTTTCTTTCATTTGCTTATTGTGATCATGTGGCAACAGATATGAACCAGACGAAATTTGAGTCTCTGATTCTGAAGTTTTGTGTTTCTTTCTAATGTTCCTAAAATAGGAGATAGTCTGAAGATCAATTTCTAATTTGAATAGCAACGTCATAAGAAATTTCCTTTATTCCCATGCTGCACAAACCTCTACACATACTAGAACAGAAATAGTGAGGGACTGAAGAGGGCTAAAAGGAATTACTAGAGAAAGGATGAATCTTTTTCACTAAGTTTTGTAACTGATAGCATAAAAAGATCAGAGATTTGGAGTTTGCAGGAACTTTAGAGTTCATTGTGGTCAAATCCTTGATTTTTCAGATCGGGGAAGGAAAGAAAAACAAACAAATAAACAAAAAACGACTGAGATCCAAATAAGTGAAATGACAAGGTCCAAGGTGCTGAATGTTTCAATTGATAGGTAGCTAGGATTTGAATATAGTTTCTCTGCTTCCAGATCCAGGGCTTTCCACTATTATATTAGTCACAAAACTAACATAAAAGGACAAAAAGCAAAAATGAAATGCTTCTTTAAGTTTAATAGGGATTTAACAAATCCCACTAGTAACTTTTCTTATTATTCCAAGGAGAGTGTTTTTAGCTTGTTTTTTTGTTTTTTGGGTTTTTTTTTTTTTGCAAGGCAATGGGGTTAAGTGGCTTGCCCAAGGCCACACAGCTAGGTAATTATTAAGTGTCTGAGGCCGGATTTAAACTCAGGTACTCCTGACTCCAGGGCCGGTGTTCTATCCACTGCACCACCTAGCCGCCCCCTATTCCAAGCACTCAAACTTTCTGTTCTATATCCTAAAATGTTTTCCAGTCAGTATTTTCCCCAATGGTACAGAATTAAATGAAATGAAAGACATAGACAATGTGATCCTCAGAACATGACAGGGAGTGATTATTAATCAAATATTTGTTGTTTTTTCAAAGTTAATGCAAAAATCTATTTTAATTCTTGATAGTTTGTACTCCACTGAAGATTTATTTCAAAGAGGAAGTATAATTAACAGCTCAAATGAAAGATTTAGCAGTCTATTCCTCAAATGGTTACTGAAGGCCTACTTCATATTAACCATTGTTGCTAGATGCTGAAAAGTCAAAGATCTAACAGATACAGTTACTGATCTCAAAAAGCTTAAAACTGAGTATGAGGACAACACATACATTCAAATACACACCGCACAGAGCAGGGGATGGGGATAAGGGTGGGAAGTATAGGACTGCAAATGAGATAAGTGAAAAAGAGATGAAAAGGAATTTAAGGGAGAGACCAGTGTCAGCTAGAACTTTGAATGAAGGTCAGGACTGTAAGCTAAACCTACTTAGGATAGGGAGAACAATGATCATGAAGAGTTGATCACTCAACAATCACCTAGCTCTGTGGCCTTGGGCAAGCCACCGAACCCCATTTGCCTTGCAAAAAAAACCTAAAAAAAAAGGATCATTATCCTAATTTCAATTAAAGTTACTTTCCAACATTTCAAAGATAATTTTTAAATTTCTAACATTAATTCTGGGTGGGAAAAACCTTCAAAAACATAACTATTAATAAACATCTTATTTTGACTAAAAAGCATTTAGAATCAGTGTGTATTCTGTCTTATAAGCCACTAGTGTCTGAGACCGCATTTGAACCCGGGTACTCCTGACTCCAGGGCCGGTGCTTTGTCCACTGCACCACCTAGCCACCCCAAATGATCATTTTTTAAAAAAAAATTCTCTAATATATTTTGTTCCAATCTGATGTAAAAATGATTTTTTAGCATTTACTTTTAAATTCTCTCCCTTTCTCCCTCCCCTTCCCCCAATTGAGAAGGCAAGAAATTTGATATAGGATATACATGCACAGTCATGCAAAACATTTCCAGATTAGTCACTTTGCAAAAGAAAAGACAGACCACAAGAGAAATAAAGTTACCAAAAAAAGTAAAAAAAAAAAAAAAAGAGTTGATCACTGAAGCTGTTGGATTATAAACCTAGGTCTAATATTCAATGTGGGTCTTGACCCACCTGCCCTTAGCACTTTGAAGATTCAAAAAGTATATCCACAGAGAGTGAGATTAGTTTTTCGCTGATTCTCCCATGGATGTTCAACTTTTTCCTCCTCATCTCCAACTTCTACCCTCTGTGGTTTACTTCAGGTTTCAGCTAAAATTCAGCCATGTATTGGAACCACCCAATGCCTCAGAGATTTCTCCAATCTAACAGGTAACTATCTTAATAGTTAGGTGGTATAGTAGACAGAATACCCACCAGGAGTCAGGAAGGCCTTAAATTTGATCTCAGATACTAACTGACTGTGTGACGTTGGGCAAGTCTCTCGATCTTTTTAATTTCTGATTTAGTTTCCTCATTTGTAAAAAAAAATATTAAATCACTCCAGTATCTTTACCAAAAAAAGAAAAAAATAACCCAAATGGGGTCTTGAAGGGTTGGACATGACTGAAAATAAATGAAACTATATGTTTTATATCCATAGTTTGTTTACAAGCAACTACACTATTGGAACATAATTATCCATTAAAATGTGAGCTGCTGGAGGACAAGGATTGTTTTTGTCATTCTTTGTTTCCCCAGTAATTAGCACAGTTCATTATATGTGGTAAAAGGTTAATATATTATAATATAATATGATGATATGATATAATATAAATAATATATTCTGCTATATGTCATAACATAGAATAACATAATTATAAAATTTAATGATTAAAACATGTTATATTATTATATAATGATTATATAATAATATGATATAATTATAATTTAATAAATAAATGGTTATTGAATGATAAATACTCCAAAATATCTGAATGTTATGATTTTTTACTAATTTGGAAATTAAATTTTGCCTAATTTTTGGAGTTAAATCTTCACATTACTTTATAATATAATTTTCTACAAAGAAAATCTCTCTCTCTCTCTCTCTCTCTCTCTCTCTCTCTCTCTCTCTCTCTCTCTCTCTCTCTCTCTTCCTCTCTCCCCCCTACTGTCTACATGTTACTCAGAGTAAGGGATTATAACATAATAGATTTAGAAATAGAAAGGATTGTCGAAGCAGTTAGCACAATCCCTTAATTTTATAGATTAAAAACTGTATCAGAGAGTTTTAAAAAATTAGCTCACAGTCAAACAGCTACAAAGTGAATAAAATAGAATCTGAATTCAGGTCTTCTTGACCTCTATCCATAGTTCTCAAACTTTTTGGTCTCTCAAACACTTTACAATATAAAAAAATTATTTAGAAATCCCCCCCTCCCAGGAGTGTTTGTTTGTTTGTGTGAAATATATCTATCATTATTTTCTGTATTAGAGTATGAAAATAATTTTGACCTTGTGATCCTTTGAAAGAATCTCAAGAATTTTTAAGGATTCCCAGCTCACACTAAGAATCCTTCCTCTATGATATGTATTTTAACAGGTTCCTCTACATTTAGAATTGACATTTTATTGCATTAGTTATAAGGTTCTCATTCACATTTTCTCTGGTTGAATACTCATTATTATCCTTTTCTCATCTATTCCTCCCCTACCTGTTCCAATAATGACTCCATTCTCTCCAAATATTTTCTCTTATGCCCTTTGAAATGACTTTTCTATTGCCATTGAAATTCCTTAAATTCTCAAGACTTTGTTATCATTCTTTCCTAATTTGTTTTATCTGAAATCCATTTGCTAGTAGAAGCAGCATCAGGAAAATCACTCTGCACATGAGCCTTTCAGTTACTCAATTCCAAAGTGTTTTCACCATAGGGAAGAGAAATAAGTTATTGCTCTCAAAATAAAAGAGAATTATTATTCATATTGAAAATAATTAGATAATCATCAGCTGGAGAATGGATAAATAACATGTGGGGCATGTATGTAACAGAATAGTACTATGCAGTAAAAAACAAATCTTATAAAAAGTACAAAAGACTTACATGATCTGATGTAAAGTGAACAGAACCAAGAAAACAATACAAATTCCACAATTCTATAAATGGAAACAGCAATATAAGAAAACAACTAAAAATATATATACAGAAAATATTACAAAGAAAAAACTTTGTTCTAAACAAAAAATATGCAATGATATGTAGACAGAGTGAGTGAGGTGCATTTGTATGAAATTTTTGGACAGTGAACTATATGAATTTTTCTTTTCTTTTAACTTTTTTGCTATAAGTGATAGCATTTTAGGAAGGGGAAATCTAGGAGGGAAAACTCATTTATACAAAAACAAGAAATATCTTTAACACCTATTTTTAAAAATAAGCAATATTCAAACTGTTTAGTTATACCAAGATGTGGAACACTTGTAGAATGGCACTATGAAATCCAAAATTCAAAATTAGTTCATATTTGATTGTGATTTTTGTCCCTGTTAAAACTTTGTAAACAACTTAAATTAATGAAATCTGTTTTGGATATCCAACAGACAAAAAAGAAGTTGGCCTCTCAACAGTCAGTCATCAGTCGAGTTATGATACAGTTGAAACTCAGTGAGAAAACTTAAAATAGTCATGATATTCTTTAGGGAATAAGGGAGGGAGGCATATTCTCTGCCCTTTATGAGAATTTCACTGTAGGGTGAAAATTTTAAATTGCCAAGTTTTTTTTCCCCTTAAAATAACAAGATATTATGTTTCCTAACCATTCATTCAACCTCCTAAAAATTGGAGAAACATTTCTGACTTTACAATCTTATCCTTGACAGACATTACTGTATTTCCACAGAATCTGATGGTAAAAGACACTAACAAAGTCCCATTGTTTGAATTATTGGGAGAATCATGGCTATGATTGTGACAGTGACATTAATTATTTGACATTTCCACAATATTGTGCTATTATTCAACAAATCTTCAAAAATCAGTATTTTGCCCTGATAGACTAAGGAAAAATTTAATGGGGATTATGGGGAATAATTGTGACAAAAAAGTTTATTGAAAACTTAAGTGACAGGAAAGCCAAGTGTCTTAATACTTTTAAGAAAAAGTCATGATACTTTAAAAAAGCTTCACAAGAAAATATTTGCTCAGTAGCAGAAGCTAATAAAACTAACTAAAATTTAAAGCATTTAAATATCAGATAGATAATAAATAAATTTAGATGACTTTTGTCCATTTTTTTTTTTAGTTTTTTGCAAGGCAATGGGATTAAGTGGCTTGCCCAAGGCCTCAAAGCTCGGTAAGCATTAAATATCTGAGGCCCGATTTGAGCTCAAGTACTCCTGACTCAAGGGCCGGTGTTCTATCCACTGCGCCACCCAGCCAGCCCTTGTCCTTCATTTTCAAAGAAGATCCTGACATCAGGGAGGTGATGCCATCACAAATTGTGAATTGGGGAGTGCTGTGTAGTCACCAGCCTTACTTTCTCCTCCAGAGCCATTTAGGTTCAGCAGTCACAGATGAATCAGGATGGCAGATATGGCTCTGGAGGTGAGGCATTCAGGGTTAAGTGACTTGGCCAAGGTTACACAAGCTGGCAAATGATGGATAAATAGATGAGAGGAGAGAGAGAGAGAGAGAGAGAGAGAGAGAGAGAGAGAGAGAGAGAGAGAGAGAGAGAGAGAATGGAGACAGAGATCTGACACTGTGTTGTGTACTGGAAATAAATGTTAGCATATAAATTTTCTACCCTTAAGGAATTTCTACTTTAATGAGGTGAAATGAAGACTTTCTAGTGGTGAATGAACCAGATAGTCCTTTCTTACATTGGCTTCCACAAAAAAAGGCTTAATAGTTGTGCTTTTATTTCCATCTTCCTTATGCAGATTTATGACTACAGGGAAGTCAAGATAGGCAATCATATAAGATCCCATAATATCCAAGGGCCCAAAAGAATGGACACCTGTTTTTAAGTTTTTTAATTGATATCTTTTTTTTAACATCGGCATTTAAGACAAACAAACCAACACAGGATGGCATTTAATATTCCACACACATACATACACACACACACACACACACACACACACACACACACACACACACGACCTTGACTTCCATATGTATATGGATCTCTACCAATGCAGGGTATAACTTTCTCCTTAACTTATATTTTTAGAGATTTCTCTAGATCACTGAAAAGATAAATCATTTACACAAGATCAAAGAGAGGACTTGAATATAGATCTTTTTTATTCCAGGTTCAATATTTTAATACTGAGTCATTTGATCTCTAAATTCTGAAACTGGGTTTTCCTTTTTATGGAAAAAAAGAAAAACAGTTCATCATCAGAAGGCTGGCTAATGAGTTGATGACTATTTGGCCAAAATAATCAATGGACCTGTGAGTGTACAAATGTATATATATTTATCCATGTGTATATACATATGCATATATGGGTGAATTTAGCTATATTTGTGTAAATGAATATGTTTACATATATCATATATGTTTTGGTGTTTGTCTCTACCCACTTTGATCAGTCCTCCATTTAGCCACCAAAGGAATTTTCCTAAAATACAAGTCAGATCATGTCTCACACACAGTCCAACTACTACTCAAAAAACTCCATTGGCTTTCTATCATCATTAGAAGCAAACACAATGTCCTCTGCTTGGCATTCAAAATCCTTTATTATCTAGCTACCATCTTCTTTTAAAGTCTTCTTACACCCTGCTCCCTAACACATATTCTTTCTTTCAGTGATATTGACCTTCTCACTGTTTCATAAAGAATACAACTTCTCAGCTCCAGGTATTTTCACTGACTATCCACCATGTTTTGAATGCCCTCCCTACTCAATATTGTCTACTGACTTCCCTGACTTCCTTTAAGCCCCAAGTATAATCCAATATTTTACAGGAAATATTTCACTTTTTACCACCATTAGACTACAGACCCCTAAAGGTTCAGAAACTGTCTTTCACTTCTTTTTTGCATCTTCAGTGTTTATCATGGTGCTTTTCACATGGTAGGTACATAAAATTGCTAATTTGTTAATTGAGTGAAATAAATGATATTTCTGTGTTTGCATTTATCTTTCTCATATATATATATATATATATATATATATACCTATATTTCTATATGAACTATCAATTTAAATTTATATCTCACTTAGCCAAATGAAGCAGCATGATATAAGCAGATATAGAGGCTACCCTAAAGCCAAGAAGACTTGGGTTCAGGTATTGTCTTATACTGACTTTGTGACTCAGGGCAAGTCACTAAACTTCTCAGTACTGTAGAAAACTCTGTAAGATTATAACCTATCTTATAACTTGCATACAAATTGCTGGCCTATATTTGTAAATAGGATGAAAATGAAATAAAAAGTTCCAAACATATTTTAAAATAATATTGATATTCTCCATGTGAAGTCATTTTGCAATAATTAAAAGTTGATAGAATAGAATTGCAGCAATATTATCATTTTCATTTAAATTAAATAAAATGATATAAAGAAATTCTAGCAAAGTGGAAAAATGGCTCAAAGTCTCCTCAGAGAGGTAACGAAAGGAATAAATGAGGTTTGTTTCATCAAGCATAAAACATCATTTCATGAGATTCTTGATCATCTTTCTCTGCAATGCTCATGAGAAAGAAAAGCAAAAAGACTCCCATGAAGTTAATTATAACTTACATTCCAACATCTGTTGCACAGCATGAGAACTTAGAGAAGGAAAAACCTTAAATGTCTAGTATATGTTGATACTTGCTGACTTCAAGGTGAAAGTAGGTTTAGGGAATGACCCTGGGAAAAGAAGTTGGGAAAATGTTTTAAGACTAAGAAATTAAAGAATAAAAAAGTTTAGTCTTTGTGGTTTTTTCAACAAAAGATTTTGAATGTGTTTGACATGACAAATCTTTAAAAAAAATCCTCAAAAATGGTAATAACAAACACAAACAGATGTAACCAATATAAGTTGTTTGTATGCAGTCAATCAACTAATTAGGAAAATTGATATAAAATCAGTATCAAATAAATATGAAGAAGCATTCTAGTCATCATAGTAATTCCTACTCACACAAGGTGTTGACATTGAAAAATGGAAATGGACAAAGGGAAAGATAAGTCTGACCACTCATTTCCTTAAGGACTTAAACCAATGCAAAATAATTATTCAAACTTGGAATTCAAAAACTAAACCCTCCATCCAGAATTAATTTTACTTGAGAGACAATGAAGCTAAGGGTAGCCTGAGTTTAGAGGAAAAAGTTTGTTTGAAGCAAATCACCAAAGAATGTGGTAGGGTACAAACAGTATTACCTCACAAAACTATAATATTTGTCCTTCATTTTAAAGAAGACCTCAACATCGGGGAGGTAATGCCATGACAAGCATATGAATTGGATTTGAGCCTCACTTTCTCCTTCAGAGTCATATGGGTCCAGCGGCCAGATATGAATCAGGACCACTGGAGATGACCCTGGATGTGAGGTAATCAGGGTTAAGAGACTAGCTAATGAGCTAGTGAGTCTCACTAGCTAGTGAGATACTATCATCATCTGAGGCTGGATTTGAACTCCTATTCCGTTAAATCTAAGGTCAGTACTCTATCCACTGCACCACCCAGTTGCCCTCCTCAAAATTACAGAAAATACCAAATCAATCAACTAATCACTCAACAAACATGTAGCCTACTATGTCCCCAGCACCATGCCAGGAGCTAAGATATTAAAAAGAAAAACAACTCCTTAGATCTAAAATCTTACATTATAACATGCTGGATTCTAGAGAGCATTTTAGCCAGTATGCATTATTTGTGAATATAGAAATGACATTTAATAACATAAAACTTGGAAGAACAGTTAGAAATCTAAGCCAAAGTTCAGTTTTCGCAGCACTAACCACTTAATTTTCAAGCTAACCCAAAGAAACCAATGTACTAAAAGATTAAAATAGTTGAAGAGTATATTATTATTCAAAATACTATGATGATTAAAAGATTATCAATTGCCTATATGAATATATATTTTCTTTTTTTGTAAAGTATTTAAGAATCTGATCTGAGAATATATCTAGAGCAAGCTTGTTGAAATATAGGGAGGGAATGGGCAGATTTTTGTGGAACATTTATTAAAGACCTTATTTTCAAAAAAAAAATTTAGAAAGATGTTATTTATTTTGAGTTTTTACAAGTTCCTCCCATTCTTGCTTCCCTCCCCCACCCCCCACAGAAGGCATTGTGTTAGTCTTTATATTGTATCCATGGTATACATTGATCTCAGTTGAATGATGAGAGAGAAATCATATCCTTAAGGAAGAAAAATAAAGTATGAGATAGTAAAATTACATAATAAGATATCAGGGTGTTTTTTTTTCTAAATTGAAGATAATATTCTTTGGTCTTTGTTCAAACTCCACAATTCCTTCTCTGGGTACAGATGATATTCTCCATTGCAGATAGTCTAAAATTGTCCCTGGGGGTGGCTGGGTGGCACAGTGGATAGAGCACCAGCCCTGGAGTCAGGAGTACCTGGGTTCAAATCTGGCCTCAGACAATTAAAAATTACCTAGTTGTGTGGCCTTGGACAAGCCACTTAACCCCATTTGCCTTGCAAAAACCTAAACAACAACAACAAAAAAAACCCCATAAAATTGTCCCTGGTTGTTGCAGTGATGGAATGAGCAAGCCCATCAAGGTTGATCATCACCCAAATGCTGCTGTTAGGGTGTACAATGTTTTTCTGGTTCTGCTCATCTCACTCAGTATCAGTTCATGCAAATCCCTCCAGGCTTCCCTGAATTCCCATTTCTCATTTGTTTGTTGAGTGATTAGTTGATTGATTTGGTATTTTCTGTAATTTTGAGGAGGGCCGCTGGGTGGTGCAATGGATAGAGTACTGACCTTAGATTTAACAGAATGGGAGTTCAAATCCAGCCTCAGATGATGATAGTATCTCACTAGCTAGTGAGACTCACTAGCTCATTAGCTAGTCTCTTAACCCTGATTACCTCACATCCAGGGTCATCTCCAGTGGTCCTGATTCATATCTGGCCGCTGGACCCATATGACTCTGAAGGAGAAAGTGAGGCTCAAATCCAATTCATATGCTTGTCATGGCATTACCTCCCCGATGTTGAGGTCTTCTTTAAAATGAAGGACAAATATTATAGTTTTGTGAGGTAATACTGTTTTTTTGTACCCTACCACATTCTTTGGTGATTTGCTTCAAACAAACGTTTTCCTCTAACCTCGGGCTACCCTTAGCTTCATTGTCTCTCAAGTAAAATTAATTCTGGATGGAGGGTTTAGTTTTGTCCTCTGGTTCCATGACATTTATGACAATTATATAATTATGATTTTGATATCAGGCAGAGTAAAAGAGAAAAAGAAAACTACAGATCAATTTCCTTAAATAATATTGATGCAAAAAATTTGAAATACTAGTAAGTGGATTATAACAATTTATTACAAAGATCATAAACTATGATCAGGTGGAATTTATAACAGAGATTTAGGATTGATTCAATATTAGGAAAATTATCAGTATAATTGGCCTTTTCAATAATAAAAACAACAATCATATAATTATATCAATAGATATAGAAAAAACCCTTGACAAAACACAACACTCATTCCTATTAAAACATTAGAAAGTATAAGAATAACTTATACCACATACCAAGATAAGGTAAAAATGATAAATGATTTATACATAAAGGTTAATATTAAAGCAAATTAAGAAAATGTACCTGACATATCATTGGGAAAGGGAAGAGTTTAATTCTAACATGGATAGGATCATCAGAAGTAAAATGAATAATTATGATTATTTGAAATTAAAAAGGTTTTGCATAAATAAAATTAATATGGTCAAAATTAGAATAAAAACAGGAAACTGGGGGGGGGATTTCAGTTTCTCTGAGGGAGGATTCATTTTTCAAATACTTTAGGAAAGTATTAAGAAAAGTAACAGTTCTTCTCCAGTTGCTAAATGGTCAAAGGATGTGCACAGGTAGCTAGAAGAAGAAATCAAAACTAATGATAGCCATGTGAATAAATGCTCTAAATCACTACTCTTTAGGCAAATGTAAATTAAAACAACTTTGAGGTATCAGCTCACATCTATCATATCGGATAATTTGACAAAAGGGAAAATGACAAATTCTAGAGGCGGTGTGGAAAAATTAGTAATATTATTGAAGTTATGAACTAGTTCAACCATTCTAAGGAACAATTTGTGCATGCCTTTTGACTCAGTAATGCTGTTACTAGATCTAAATTCCAAAGAATTTAAAGAAAAGTTAAATGACTTATTTTACAGAAATATCTGTGGCAGTTTGTTTATGGTGACAACAAATTGGAAATCAATGGAATTCCATCATTTGGATAAAGACTAAAAGCATTGTGGAATGATTGGAATGTAATAATATATAACAATACTATAAGAAATTAAGAGCAAGATAGTTTCAGGCAAACCTGGGAAGATTTATTTGAACTCATGCAAAATGAAGTGAGCAGAATCAGAACAATGTATCCAGTAATTGCAATGTTATTTAAGGCTGTAAATGTAGCTAGTTTCATATTATTGTTCAAGATTACACCGCTAGGCAGTTATTAAGTGTCTGAGATCAGATTTGAACTCAGCTCATCCTGACACCTGGGCTGATGCTCTATCCACTGTGCCTCCTGGCTGCCCACTTTTCTTCTGATCTATACTAAGAAAAAGTCCCTGTTTTCCTATAGTCAGTAATTTTAGCGTTGCTTTGGAATTTTATCCAAGACTCTTGCTCCCTTAGTACTACTGACCCTAGTGCCCTATAATCACTTTCTGACCAGCTGTCCAACCCGCCTCTGCCATCTCTGGGCTAAGAACTACTGAAGTTGCTGCTTTAGTATTCTTGCATTTGCAAGAATGCAAGGCATTCTTGGCAGCTGTTGCCATTGCTTTGTTTGTAGACTCCAAAAAGTCCTCCACTCCAACATCACAGACTTCTCATGACTTCTTAAGTTTTCTTAGGCTAGGAAAATGTCTCACCAAAATCTTATGCTGACTCTGTCTCTCCAAAATTTGGAGTGTAATTTTGAAGATGTTCAGAAGGGAATTTGGGAGAGTTCAGCTGGGTGGCTGCCCCTAATCTGCCATTTTCAATAACAGCGATATCATATGGATGATCAGTTTATGAAGACAGTAATCCAAGACAATCCCAAATGACCATGATGAAAAATGTTACCTCATTCCAGAGAGGGAATTGATGAACTCTGAATGCAGGCTGGAACATTTTTTTTCTTCCTTTCCTTTTTGTTTGTTTGATTTTGCAACATGGTTAACATGGAAATCATGTTTTCCATGATGGCAAATGTGTAAGTAGCATAAAATTGCTTTTTTCCTCTCAATGAAGGGTAAGAGGTAGGAGAAAGAGAGAAAACTGAGAACGCAAAATGTTAAAAAGAGAATGTAAATTTTTACATGAATTTGGGAAATATTTAATAAAATATATACATACACACAAATACAGCATATATATACACATACAAATCACTATATATACATGCATATCTGTATGTGTGCATGTATTACATGATGTATCTGTATAATTATATGCATATGTAAGTATGTGTGTATGTGTATATGTATATGTGTTAAGATTCCAGATGTAGCATTGCTTCCAGAGTAATCTTGAAGACATTATTCTTCCCTGTATCTCAGTTATCACAATGAGAGTTTTGATCTATACCAGTGAGGATAGGTACCGATGTAGCATCTACATTGCTCTGATAGCAGTCACTACTACACACCAAGATACATATATGGAGGGGCAGCTAGGTGGTGCAGTGGGTAGAGCACCAGCCCTGGAGTCAGGAGTACCTGGGTTCAAATCCAGCCTCAGACACTTAATAATGACCTAGCTGTGTGGCCTTGGGCAAGCCACTTAACCCCATTGCCTTGAAAAAGCTAAAAAAAAAAGATACATATGTGGCAATGAAGTCTAAAAGCATTTGGGAGAGAGAAAGAACAGTATACACAAAGTGCAATGTTCAATTCCTCCAACTCCCTTAGGGAACCTTAATCATGTCCTACAATGATCTGACTCTACAAGGGGGGGAAAAAACCATGAGAAAAAAAGCAGCTAAAAAATTCTCCATCATAAAAAGACTTGAGATGATTTAAGGGCACATAAATCTTGTCTTGTGTTAAAAGGGGCCAGAATTCAGGAGTTTGGAATGTTAACTGCCAACTGATTATTATCTGACTCATTGTTACTTCATTTGCCTAATCCATAAATGAGGAATTTGAACCTTCTTAATTGGGTGATTCAAGATCTTAGTAGAAATGTCTTTGATGCTTTGTCATTTGTTTCTTTTCTTCAAGGGATTAAGTCTACTATATTTCAAAATAAGAGATTAAGAGGTAAAGTTGTTATTAAGGAAGATATAGTTGGAGAGAATAAATGACTTCACAAGTTACTTTGCCATATTTTCATTCATAGGTCTATGAAATGGGTACATTTAGTAATGCTGTGTTTTCATTGCTATATTGCCATTCTTCTTTTCAGACTCCTTCATAGAATAGTCATTCATGCTCTATGTACAGGCATGTCTCAGGGTCCCCTCTTGGACTCTTCTCTTCTCTATCTACCTTTTCTCTTGATTATCTCATCACTTCCCACAGATGCCACCCCAGATGTGCACATTCGATCCTTGTTTCTCTGTTAGGTTTCCAACCACATCCCTGCTCTATAGAAATCTCTACCTAGATGTCTAACATTCATCTCAAGCATTATGTGTTCAGACTTAACTTACTAGCAACCTCCATAACTTCACACTTCTTTTAACTTCCCAGTTTCTGTAAGGGGCACTGCCATTCCTTCAGTAATACAGATTTAGAATGTGTAAGTCATTCATCCTCACCTCTTCTTTCTCACTCCTTATATACAATCAGTTGCCAGGAGTTGTGGGTTACACCCCCTCATTTTGTGCATATGTCCCCCTTTCTTTCCTGATCCCATACCCATTCTAATTTAGACCATTATTATCTTTCTCCTGGACTATTGCAGCGCTCTCCTAATAGCTCTCCCTATATTTAGCCTATTCCTTCTTCAATACATCTTTCACCCACCTACCCAATCAATATTCCCTGAGCAAATGGAGGACCTTGTCACACCCTTGTTGTAGAAGCTGCAATTGTTTCCTATTGCCTCTGGGGGGTGAGTGGAATGCAGATGTATTCTGATTAAAAAATAAAATTCTTTCTGGCAATTTATCTCAAAGTCTTTCCAGTTTGTCTCTCCAGGCTTATTAGCTATTTTCTTCTTCATGTTTTCCACACTCAAGTCAAACAGGTTTACTATGTTCTTTTCTAAACTACATACATTACTATGTTTTTTTCAGATTGGCCTCCATACCTAAAATGTTATTCCTCCTCAGTTCTGCCTCTTAGAAACTTTGGTTTCCTTCAGTTTAATTGCTCCAGGAGAAGCATTCTTGATTCTCTAAGTTGTTAGTACCCTTCTACCACTTAAAAGAACTTAGTATTTATTTTGTATATACTCTCAGAGTATAGTGTGCCCCTTTCTGCAGATCCTCTGTTTCCAAATCCTGTATCCATTCTATTATTCCATTTGGATCTTCAAGGAGCACATTTTTGCTTATTTATTTCAAGTTCCCTCTGACACATTCCCCAGTATTTATTCTAGAAACTCATTTTGTGTAGTCAAAATAAAACTTCTCATTTTCCCAATTTTTTTTTCTACCAGGTTGGATACCTTTTGTTTAATTCTGGCCCCCTAACTTATTGTCCTTTTTTAATGTCTGTCCCAGATGTAAACACTTTTTGGAAAGTTCACTTGGTTGTCTCTCCAACTTTATGTCACAATCTGAGCAAGATCCAGTCTTTATCCACTTGGTCTTTCTCTTATGAATGATCATGCCAAATTCTTATGAGTGCTTATGTATCTCTTCCAAAAGAGCTCTGCAGAGTGCCAGGGGTTTGATGAAAACAGAACAATATCCTATTCCAAAAATGTACATTTACAGAAATCTATCATTCACTTAAAATGAATAAACTCTAGAGGACAATGGAGAAGACTATAGGGGTCATGAGTAGGTTATAGAGCATAGCCAACCAGGGATTTCAAAGAAAAACACAAAGAAAATATTTCACCATGAGTGGGATAAAGTCTGAGATTTCCTCAGTAGAATATTATAGATTGGAGAATAGTTAACTATGTACCTCTCCTTCCTTGACAAAGCAACTTCTCAGATACTGGTGAAGCATCAACTGACCCCATCTTATCTGTTGAAGTCTGGATGTCCATTCAATTCCTGGGGCTGAAGAGATAATCTGGTTTCGGTTTGAATTATATGCTCTTTTCCTTAGATTAATTTACCTTCTAGATTATGAAGACCACATTCCTCATTAACGGGCGGGGGGGGGGGGGGGGGGGGGACTTGAGTTAGGATAAATTTGATTTGCCTAAATCTCTGTAATTGATTGCGGCCCGTTCCTCCAGAAATGAATAAAGCTTTCTCTTCATACCTTGAGAGCTCTCCGAAATTTATTTAAGTGGCAATTGTCCCACACAACCAGAAGAAATGTAGGCCAGGAAATAAACTGTTGACATGTTTGAATGTGAAACATGTCAGTTCAAGTGATCTAATGACATCCTTGTAATTTTAGGAGAAAATGAGGAATACACCCAAGATGATGAGTAGCCTCTCTGTGATGGCAGTTAAAGAGAATATGGAATAGAGTCAGAGTTACACAAAAGGGATCATGGTCTATACTATTAGAGAAAATATCTTAATCAGTCTTGATATAGATTCATTTAAACTTTTAAGGTTTTGGAGCTTCTCTTCCAAACTACCAGTGATGAGTTGAGTATAACTGTTGGCAAGTCCTATACTGATTCTGGATCTCAACTGCTACATCTGTAAAAGATGGTTAAAATAGATTTCTAAGCCTCACAACTCAACCTTTACTTCTTTTAAAGTTGTAACTAGGCCAACACAATCAGTGTTTTGCCCCAGAGTATTGAATTTACTAGATGTCAGATACAGAGCATACTAAAAACACTTCCTTCAGCAGGTTTATTTCTTAGTAACCAAAAACATTAGGTAAAAGAAGAAACTGCCTGATATTGGATAATATATTTCCCTCTATTGTTTTTCCTCCTTCCATACCCTCCCCACCCACATCTGATGACCTTCGCATCAAAAATCTCAAGCCAGTGTCTCAGTGTCTGTGTATCCTCCCTTCCCAGAGTAGGGAACTGGGGGAGATAGAATCATGACATTTGCCTCAGGACAAAAATCTCATGTTATGATTCTGCATCTCCCAGTATAAATATATTTTCTTATCAAATATACATAACACTTTTGAATGACCATCTAGGGTTTATTAAGATTTGTCAAATTCTATGTAACAGTATGCCTGTATTAACATGCTACAATAGCATAAAGTATATTGGATTTGGAGTGAAAAGACATTGGTGCTTGTATGACATTGGGCTTGACCATCTTGGTGCTCTGTCCCATAATCTGTAAAATCATTGTACTTCCTGGCTTCTAAGGATTTTCCATCTCTAAATCTATGAATCTATAACCAAAGCAGAATTGTTCATCTTCCAACTGATTGTCCATTGAGACATAGTCACAAATATGGATAGTGAAATATTTAAAAAAAAATATGAACAGATGGTTTTAAAAAAGAAGAAATCAAAGCTTTCCATAGTCATATGAAAATCATTTCTAATTAGAGAAATGCAAACTAAACAACCCTGAGATCCCACTTCACACCTATCTGATAGGCTGAGATTGATGCAGAGAAATATTGGGGGGGAGGTGATGAGACCAGCTGGAGACAAACTTTGTAAACCTTTTGTTTGCATTGTAAAGGGATTCTTCCTTCCTTTTTCATCTCATTTAGGCCATACTTGAGGGCCTGACCTTCAACCTGATTTGGGTTACATTGTTTTTTGGTGGCAGCCAGGGAGCATGGGTCCTGGAAGACTACCCAAAACACAAAATCTCCAGTGAGGTACTTGGGTCATGCTCAGGTCACCGCCCTCTCCTATGGACTGTGGGAGAGAATTTAAGGAGGTTCGGGGGGTGGTGGTGCCATTTTTGACCTTTCAGTCTCCTGTGGAACCCTGGCCAGCTGGCCTGGCCAACATTCAATCAGCAGTCCACTTGATCTTCTCTCAAAACTCTTTCTAACTTTTCTATACCTTTCTTAATATGCTGTAACTTCCTTTAATTAATCTCTATTTTCTTTCCAAAACCTGCATTCCCAAGTCTGAGTCATAATTCCCTAAGGGGCAGAACTGAACCCAAGAAACAAATCAATGGTTACAAGATGACAGAAAAGGAGAATGACTGTTGAAGGAGGATGTGAAAAAATAGAGAAGCTAATGTCCTTTTGGTGGAGTTGTGAACTTGTCCAATCATTCTAAAGAACAGCTAAGAACTATGCCAAAAGGGTTATAAAATTTTGATACAGAAATACTAATACAGATCTGTATTTAAAAGAGAACAAAGAAAACAGAAAAAGACCTAAATATTTATAGCAGCTCTTTTTGTGGTAGCAGAGTTGGAAACTGAGGGGATACTTTTCAATTGGGGACTGGCTGAACAAATTGTAATGTATGAATGTGATGGAATGCTATTGTGCTATAGGAAAGAACAAAGGGAGTGTCAGAAAAAACAAAACAAAACAATGCAAGCAAACAAACCCTGGGAAGACCTAGGTGAATTAAATCCAAGTGAAGTGAACAACACAAAGAGATCATTGTATATAATTATAGTAATATTGTAATGATTATCAACTGTGAAAGTTTTAGCTACTTTGATGAAAACATTGATTCAAAGCAATTCCAAAGGAATGAAGGATGAAAGATTTCCATCCATCTCTAGAGAGAGAAAGAACTGTTGAAGTCTGTGTGCAAACTAAGATATAATTTTTTTCACTTTATTTTTTTTGATTTTCATTTGCCAATATGGAAATATAGAAATATTTCACATGTATAATTGGTATATTGCTTATATTCTCTTTAGGGGTGGGGGGAAGGAGAAAATTAGAACTTGAAATAAAAACTAATGCTAAAAACAAATAATATTTTTAAAAAGAAAAGAACTAAACCTCTGTTGTTCAGAATTCTGTACTAAAGTGGATATTTTATTATACATAATTTAGGTATAAATGCAACAACAGAAAAAATCTTCAATAGGAATAACAGCAGCAGGATTATGATCGCAAATATATTACCAGTTCCAAATAAATGCTTCTAAGCTATTTTTCATTTAATTGTAATCTGTAATTCCTGGGTATAAGATGCCAACTGTTGTCCTGAAAAAAATCTTTAAAGTATATTCTCCAAAGCAATTCTACTACTTCTGCCAAAAAGCAGATTAAAATACAAAACAGGATTCAATAAATGCAAGTTTCTTTTCCCCACTTGAATGAACTATAGAGGAATAAAAAGGTGACAATGTGTTTTTCTCTCTAAGACAATTTTTGAGTTCCATTTCATTGAACAATTATCATAAATTGCTCCCAAACCACTGCTGAGCAACAAGGAGAAAGTTCGATGACTCTGTCAGGTTTAATAAGTATGCAAATGACTATTTGTAATAACTTTGACTCCCTTCCTAGTATGAAGGAATGAATGATTACTTTTCTGATAACATGATTTAAAGAATAGGATCAAAGCAGGTAATGATGACAGGGAATCATATATATTTTTTTTAAATAATGAAAATTGCATTTCTAGAAAAAAAATTTCCATCTAAGCATTCATTCTGAATACAAGCTTTTACATGTTTATTCCTTAAATTATCATAATAAAATCTCATATGATCTGCACCATCAGTTCTATGGAATTGGAAGTAGAGTTTATATTATAATTACTCTACACTCAAATAATCAAACAGATTGGTAATCCCACTGATGCAGATTCCTCCTAACCATGCAGATTGCAACCTTCCAGGTCTATCTATATTGTTTAATTTTTTAAATCTCTATTGGTCAGAAATCCAACTATCTATTTTTATAGGTGAGGAAAGGTAACTAAATGACTTGACATGCTGGTAGTAAATTAATTTATGATCAGATTAGGTTTTATGACTTCAATTCAATACACTTCCAACTGCATAAGCACCTTCTATAAGCAAGATCTAATACTAGTCCTTAGGGCATCTGGGTGGCACAGCAGATACAGTGCCAGGGCTAGAATCAGCAAGAATCAGTTTCCTAGAATCAGATCTAAACTCAAACACTCGGAAGCTTTGTGACCCTGAACAAGTCACTTAATTCTATTTCCCTCAGTTTCCTTTTCTGTAAAATGAACTAGAGAAAGAAATAGCAAACCAATCCAGCATCAGTTGAACACAAGTGAATAAAAAAATGATAGGTAGGTAGATGGCTAGATGGGTAGATGGGTAGGTAGGTACATAGATAGATAGATAGACAGACAGATGGGTGGATGATAGATTATATATATATATATATGTACATATATATATATATATATATATATATATATATATATATATATATATTTAGAGAGAGACAGAGACAGAGATAGAGACAGAATCAAAGAATTGAGAAATTTTTTTGCTTGGTGATCTCATCATCTCTCATAGATTCATCTATCACCTCTATGCTCATGATTCTCAGATCTACCCTTTTTCATGTGTGATTCTTTATGAGACTCCCCTTGGGGGAGGGGGCATCAGGGTTAAGTGACTCCCAGGCTTATGCCTCTAGTAAGTATCTGAGACAATATTTTTGTTTATAAAAATCTATTGATTTGTTGGTCTTTATGGAGAGAACTTTCAGAGTACAAAATGTATCAAAGTGTATTCATTTTGAAAAAGATGGTTCCATAGTGAAGTTATCCAAATGAAAATCCCATAAAGCAAAACTAAGACCAGCATTCAAAAATGCATCCTGGTCTAGTCTGAAATAAAAGATATGAATGGTTTTTTCCTTAAATATTTTAGCAACTACCTTCTAACAAAAGCAGTTTCTTACAGTTATCCTGTAAATGTATTTATTGAGCAGTCTTTGTATTTAAGCATTGTGCTGCAGATTGAATTGATAAAATATTCATGTTAGAATTATTAACTAGCTGCATGATGCCATTTTCCTACTGCTATCTTAATGGAATCAAATTCAATCACTATGGACTTTGGGGATCTGCCCTATTTTCAAGTTTGCATTGC
This sequence comes from Macrotis lagotis, assembly GCF_037893015.1. NCBI lineage: Eukaryota > Metazoa > Chordata > Mammalia > Peramelemorphia > Peramelidae > Macrotis > Macrotis lagotis. The sequence continues at coordinate 302,033,802 of NC_133659.1, read as the reverse complement.
TAGTAACCTATCAAGAAACCCACACCTCTGGCTTCCTACTATTTCTGCCCCGTTTATTCTCAAACTTGCAAAACCCCTTCCTTTTGCCTTTTGTTCCTTAACTGCTGAGTGAGTTCCCTTTAGAGTTTCCTTTCTCATATCAAAGCTTCTTACTCTCTTTGACCAGTGTTCAGTCAATCTCTTTTTTCCCTCCCTCAGTTTCAGAGAAAGAGAATCTATTTTCATGTTATATCAAACTCTTCTACTGGTTAATCAATTAATCAAGTATTTTACTAAGTCATTATTTCTTAAGCATATGCTAAACACTCAGAATGAAAAGAAAAACAAAAACAGTTCCTACCATGAAGGGGCACTTCTTCTTCTTTTATTTATTTTTTTTCGTTTTTGCAAGGCAGTGGGGTTAAGTGATTTACCCAAGGTCACATAGCTAAGTAATTATTAAGTGTCTGTGGTCGAATTTGAACTCAGGTCCTCCTGACTCCAGGGCCAGTGCTCTATCCACTATGCAACCTAGCTGCCCCTGGAGCACACATTCTAATGAGAGAGAAGACACTGTTCTAATTTCAACTCTGGAAGGTGCTATGTTATTATGAGTAAGTAATTTGATGTCTATGTTTCTCTTGTTTCTTCTGTAAAATGGGAATATTGAACCATCCTACCTTTCCAGTACCCTTACTTCTTACTCCCCAACACATAGTATTAGATCATTGATGTTGACCTCCTGGCTATTCCATGAACAAGAAATACTATGACTCCCTGCATTTCCTCAAACTGCTTGCATACCTTGAAAAAGTCTCTCTTTTCTGCTTTGATTACTGACCTCCCTGAATTTTTTTAAGTCCCAACTTGAATCCCATCTTGTATTGAAAGCTTTCCTCAAACCCGCTTAATTCTACTATCATTCCTCTGCTAATTATCATTTATCCTGTATATAGTAGCTTGCTTGGTACATATTTGTTTACATGTTGTCTCTCCCATCAGAATTTAAGTTCCTTGTGGCAGTGCCTACATTTTTGGTTCTTTTTGTTTCTCTAAACCTTAGGGAGAAACATAGGGACACTTAAATTTTGATTGATTAGGATCCCTAATGGTTTCAATGTTCATATTTACTTATTTAAGTACATATATGGAATATCCAAAGCAGCTAGGAGGTACTCTCAAAGAGAATTCATTAATAACTAGTCTGCCTCAGAGAGGTTTTTTATGAAAGATGGAATTTGAGCTGGATTTTGAAGAAAGTCAGAAAAGTCATGATGGAGAATATTTCAGGCAAGCAAAACAGTCAGTGGTAAACTATGGAGACAGAAGAGATGGTCTTGTCTTTGAGGAGCATAGAGAAGGCCAGTGTGTCTGGTTTATAGAGTTCATAGAGTTAATGGGGGGAATTAAAGTGTAGGAAGCCTAGATCTCATTCAGATCTCATTATATCCTCCAGGATCTTGTTCCAAAAATCATTTCCTCTCTCTTATGTAGCTATGAGGTGTGCTTTTCTACTACCTCCTTTAACAACCAAATCAATCTTCCCAATTCTCTAAAGCAAAGAAACAAAACAAAACAGATATCATATATTTTCTCCATGTTGTCAGTTTCTAAATTTGTAACTCATCTACAATTTTTCTCTATATTTTCCCACTTCTTACTCCCACATACATTGAAAACTGTTTATCACAAAGAAAATCTTCTCTTAAAGATCATCAATGACAGTTTAATCATCACCACCATTTTTTTGCTTCTTACCCACACTGTTTGATGTATTTGTTGCATTAGATTCCTTTATTTTTCCTATTTGTCATTTTTTCTTATCTTATTTGTTTATCATCTGTTTCTTATCTTCAATAATACCCTATTTGTGCCATTTATCTCACTCTTAAATGTTCTTTCCCCTTTCTACTTTTAATAGTTTCTCTCTCTCTCTCTCTCTCTCTCTCTCTCTCTCTCTCTCTCTCTCTCTCTCTCTCTCTCTCTCTCTCTTTTAACATAGGCATTTTCCAAAGCTCTGCTATTGTGATTTGGTCTTAGCTATTCTTGAAAGCAATGTTGAACTATCCACAAAAAGTTCCTAAACTTAGAATCATCAATAACACTACTAGGGTTATATCCCCAAAAGGAAGAAAGACAAAGAGAAAGGACCCCCGTGTACAAAAATATTTATAACAAGACTTCTTGTTGTAATAAACACTAGAAATAAAGTAGGCATACATTAATTGGAGCAATGAATGAACAAGTTATAAATTTATGAGTATAATAGAAAATCATTGTGCCATAAAAATAATGAAATGCATGAATTCAGGAAAATCTAAGCAGACTTGTATATCATGAACTGCTACAAAGTGAAGTGAGCACAATCAGGAGAACAATTTATAGCATGACTAAAACATTGTAAAACATAACTGTGTGAGGTTAAAGTACTCTGATCAATTCATTGACCAGTCATTATTCTACAAGACTAATGATTTATTGTTTATTCCTTTTGGTAAACAGGTGATGAACTAGACTTACTGAATAGCATTTACCTGTTCTAACACAGTTAATATGTGATATTGTTTTGTAAAATGATAATATTTTCTACAAAGAAAGGTATTGATTGGGACTAATCCAGAAGGGAGAAAGGGATTGGTGTTTCAATGTTATTGACGCTAAAAGAAAAGAAACAAAGAGTGTAAATCAATCATTAAAAACAGGAGAGAGAAGAAAAGCTTAGAAAGGGATACAGACAAGCAGACAGTATGAGAATTAAAATGTTGAAATATATAAAATAAACCATACAAGGAGTTAGTATTATATAGTGGCAGTCTGAGGCAGCTCATTCTATCGGCTAGAGTAGACCACATACTGAGAGAAACCTTCAGTCTTTCTTTGAACACATACTGTCTATGTGACCTTAAACAAATCAGTTAAATCCTCGTCACTCTAAGAAGCTTTTTGAATGCAGAAAAGGTTCTTTCAAACAATATATCTGATCTGTTTATTTTATAGTAAAAATTCATGGTTTTATATGTAGTCCTTTATTTTGCCTGTTCTTTGTGGTTATTTATGGTTTTCAAGTTCAAAATAAAGAAACTAATTAAAAAAGAAGGAATACAATCGTCTATTTTTGCTTGTTTGTTTGGTGTGAATATAGACATGGACATAAAGTCAAAAGAGTTGCCATATAGTGGCCTAGCTGCCATACTATATAAAAAAAAAACTTCCATTTGCTCATGCCAAGATGAGTCTTGATTTTATAGAAAATACAATCAAATAAACACTATATTTCTCCCCACCCAAGATTGATCCTGGGAAGATTTTGAAATAGGCAACCAGAAATTATCTCTTTCAATCCTTTTATTTTATGAATGGGAAATAAAAACCAAGAGAGGTGACTTTGTCTAAGGTCACATAGTAATTAACAGATATAAGATGTAGGGGTTCCTAGCTCCTCTGAAATTATGTTTATCTTCCTTTCTCATCTAGATTTAAATCTGCCTCTCCTCATAGATACCCCCACACATGTACACAAAAAGCCACATGCAAATTAACAAACAATACGACACATATCATGAGGTGTGTACAAATAGTTTATTTATTCAAGATAGCATTCGGTGTCTAATCGCTACACAATACTGCTTTAAATGTTTAAAGCAATTTTAAATATTAGTCACAGATTATCCATAATTGAAACTATGATAGTTATGGCCTTGGTTTGGAGCTTAGTGACTTTTTAATGAACTCAAATTTCCTTATCTTGTAGGAGTCACATGGACTACTCAAGATGATTCTACTCTGGGAAGGCTGAGAATTTTTTTTTAATAAAGATTGCTGCAGTTCAACTAATCTCTTGATTCATTAAGATTTTAGTGTTATAATCAGCTTGATATTACTGAATATATAGGATTAAATTTCTCAGTAAAAGAAGGTCAGAGTACTTTTAAATGGGTTTCTTATGCTACCAAAGTGATATAAAAGCTCATAACATAAAAGGTATCAGATAGAACTAAGTGACTATTAAAAAGTTAATGTTCTCACTTGTTCTTTCCTAAAAGGAAGATCCTCATTTTATCTAAATAATTGACTTTAGAGCTTACTATCCAGTTTTATTTTCTGACTTCATCAATGCAACTTCAATTTAATCCACTTTATTATGAATTACTATTATTATCACTATCATTAATATTATTATAGAGCTTTTTGTTTGTGTATTTGTCAATGTACTTAACTGAACTCATCTTTTCATTCAGTGCCAGAACATAAGGGGAATAACGAAAGATATACAGTTTAATAGAAAATAAGAACAGTCTGATGATGGTGAGAAATTGAAGAAAATCTTCCCCTTATGTGTGTGTGTGTGTGTGTGTGTGTGTGTGTGTGTGTGTGGTGTACAAAAGTATGTGTATATACATGTAACATTTTATCCATTTTTTCTCATGCAAAAACGACTTGAGCCAGAGCAGATAGTATTATTTACTAATGAACAATGATACCATGAAAAGTCAGCTAATTTAACTAACTCATTAATAGACAAGAAGACAATATCCATGTTGTTTCTCCTTTTCTTGTAAATAAACAAATGAAAGTTCAGAATTTATATGATTTGCCCCAGTATCTTCTTGTTATTAAATTATTATGGAACTTAAAAATTACCTAGTCCATGGAAGGAAGGAAAGGAGAAAAGAAGGAAAAAAAGAAAGGAGGAAGGAAATAAACTAGAATTTATTAAGTACCTGCTATGTGCCAATAAATAAAATACTAGATACATATCACCTCATTTGATCTTCATAGCAGCCCTGGGAGGTATTATTATTCCCATTTAATAGCTGAGAAGTAGACAAAGATTAAGTGAGTTGTTCAGGATCACAAGACAAGTAAGTGTTTGAGGTCAAATTTGAACTCAGGTCTTCCTTATCCCAAGTCCAGTATTCTATACAGTATGCCATTTAGCTGCCTGAAAAAAATCATTTAATTCATCATTGATCCCAGAAAATTCTGTGACTATAAATGCTCATAACATAAAAGATCTATGATAGAATTAAATGAACATCTTTTTTTCCTTCTTTTTTTATCCTTTATCCTTTATTCTTTTTGTTTTTTTTTTTTAATTTTTGCAAGGCAAATGGGATTAAGTGGCTTACCCAAGGCCACACAGCTAGGGAATTATTAAGTGCCTGAGGCCAGGTACTCCTGACTCCTGCTCTAGCCACTGTGCAACCTAGCCACCCCTTTATCCTTCATTCTCAAAGATTTTATTTATTTTGAGTTTAATTTTGAGTTTTACAATTTTCCCCTCAATCTTACTTCCCTCCTCCCCTCCACAGAAAGCAATTTGTCAGTCTTTACATTGTTTCCATGGTATATACATTGATCCAAATTGAGTGTGATGAGAGAGAAATCATATCCTTAAGGAAGAAACATAAAGTCTAAAAGATAGCAAGATTAGACAATAAGATATCAGGTTTTTTCCCTAAATTTAAGGTAATAGTCCTTGGTCTTTGTTCAAACTCCACAGTTGTTTCTCTGGATAGAGATGGTATTCTCCATTGCAGACAGTCCCAAATTGTCCCTGATTGTTGCACTGATGGAATGAGCTAGTCCATCAAGGTTGATCATCACCCCCATGCTTCTGTTAGGGTGTACAGTGTTTTTCTGGTTTTGCTCATTTCACTCAGCATCAGTTCATGCAAATCTCTCCAAGCTTCCCTGAATTCCCATCCCTCCTGGTTTCTAATAGAACAAATGTTCCATGACATACATATACCATTTGCTAAGCCATTCCCCAATTGAAGGACATTTACTTAATTTCCAATTCTTTGCCACCACAAACAGGGCTGCTATGAATATTTTTGTACAAGTGATGTTTTTACCTTTTTTTCATCATCTCTTCAGGGTATAGACCCAGTAGTGGTATTGCTGGACCACCGGGTATGCATATTTTTATTGTCCTTTGGGTGTAGTTCCAAATTTCTCTCCAAAAAAGGTTGGATGAGTTCAAAGCTCCACCAACCATGTAGTATCCCAGATTTCCCATAACCCTTCAACAATGATCATTATCCCTTCTGGTCATATTGGCCAGTCTGAGACATATGAGGCGGTACTTCAGAGAAGCTTTAATTTTCATTAAATGTTTATTTAAAAAGTTTATATACTCTTTTGTTCTTTTAAAAAATATATATTATTTATTTCATTATATATTTCCCAATTATATGTTAAAAATTAAAATTCATTTTAAAAATGAGTTCCATTTTCTATCTCCTATCCCTTACCAGTCTCTTTAGAAGGTAAGCAATTAAGTTTGTACATGTAAGGTCATTCAACATATATTTCTATATTAGCCCATGTTGTGAAACACACACACACACACACACACACACACAAACGCAAGAAAAAAATGTTAACATGCTACTGCATTTTGTACTCAGGGTTCACCAGATCTCTAGAGATGGATTTTTCATCAAAGCTCCTTTGGAACTGTCTTGGATCATTATCTTGATCACATTAGCTAGGTAATTTGTTCTTTATGAAAGGAAGATAACTATTTTATCTAAAGAATTGCCTTTAGAGCATACCAAATTTCAGTTAAAATGTACCATGAAGGAGTGTTTCCTAGCTATGTTGATAGAGGAAATTTTCTTATGGGAGTTTCTTAAGCCAGTGAAATGAAATCAATTAGACCTGACTCAAAAAGAAAAATAAAACAATCAAACAAATTATAAAAAGCAACTAAGACTAACTAGCAAATATCAGAGCCAGGATTGAATCCACACTTCCGTTCTTCATGCTGAATACTCCTTTGGCCCCTTGTCCTTCACTATGCTGCCTAAGATGTATCAGCATTAGCACTTGAACCCAGGTGCTGATTTTGAGATTACTGCTATTTCTAGAAGCTTCCAGGAACTTTTGAGTATTTAAATCCCTATGGACTATTTCAGGAATATTAAGAAGGAATGGGAAACAAGGAGCAAACTGGATGGGACAATTAACAGAGAGAGTTTGAGGCAAATCTAAATATAATAAGGGGTAGGGGGTCAACTTGACAGATAGAGTTTATATCTCCAAGGAAGATAAGGAAGTCAATTTGTTATTAGAGAAATAATTATCTTTTTTTCAGATATTGGTATGATCTAGCTCTTCTGAAAAATAATGGTGGTCTACGTGCAGAGGCAAACTAAGGAAACTAGTATTATCAGGTAGCACGATTTACAGCCTGGCTTGCTATTAGAGTTGGCTATTGAACAGCATAAACAATCATCCCTACTGATGAGACGTGAGTCAGTTTGGGGCATCCTGGGAGACAAAAGACTAAAGGCCACGCATTCCATATTCTGGAAATGTGCAGATCTCATTATATTTCATGCATCATTAGTGAAAAATTGGCAACACATGCGGAAGCATTTTTAATATCAAAAGCCCAGAGTAATGGGGTCTAGATGATTCAGGGGACCATTAATGTTCAGCCTCAACCTGAATCAGGTTTGTGCTCATGTTTACAGAGGAGAATGGCTTATTACAACACAGCAGTTGCTTTGAAAATAAAGTTCTCCAGTGTTCTCAGTTTAGCAACTTGTAGACAGTAATCTACATTTATGACTAGCTGTTAAAGTGGGTTATGTTATCAGGCAAGTCCCTTAAGGGGAAAAACACCAAAAAAGGAAAGCAATTTTAAGAGAAAAATATGTAAAAAGCACAGATGGGATCTTTTACCTCAGCTAGCATGGTTCTCAGTTGGGTATTAGCAATAGTCAACTTTTAGTGCTTATCATATTGCTTTCCCCTACATTGCTCTGAGTATTGTAGAAAAAGCAGATGGAAACTAAATTTATAGATGGGGAGGTTAAGGCCCTGGAGATTTTATCTCAATCTGACCTGATTCTCTATAGCGTCAGTGGATATAGTCATATTTGGTTGCCAGGTTAGCATGCTTTCCAATATCAACCACAGAATAATATTGTAGTTTTCATTATTACTGTTACTGTTTTTGTTATTAATAAGATAAAGAATTTTAAAGTTTTCAAAGTGTTTTACCGTAATTAACTTATCTCTCACAGTAATAATCAAAATTAAGTATTTAAGGTACTATTATCATTAGTATTACATTTTTTGCTGTTGCTGTTGAGTCATTTCAGTTGCGTCCTACTTTTCGTGAATCCTTTTTCAGGATTTTCTTGGTAGAGATACTAGAGTGGTTTATCTTTTCAGTATCCAGATCATTTTACAGATAAGGAATTGAAGCAAATAGGGGAAGTGACTTGTTTAGGGACTAGTAAGAATCTAAGGCTGGATTTGAACTCATGCAGATGAGTCTGATTTCAAGTCTGGTGCTCTATACACTGTGCTACCTAGCTTCCCTTCATATTTTTTAGATGAAGATAAAAGAAATAGTGACTCAAATGAGAATTACTTACCCTAGGTGATAGAACTGGTAAGTTCAAGAAAAGGATTTGAATTCAGGTTTACCTGTCTCAAAGTTTAGACTCTTCTCATTCTATTATAAAGAAAAATAATATCTTTACTTGGTATGAAAATAATTTTAAATGATTCATATACCAATGGTTAGGAAATATATGCTATTTATTAGAAGGAAGGAGGTATAAGAAGACTGGAAATATCATAAAATATCATAAATATCATAAAAGATTGATGATATCAAAAGTGTTTACATTTGATCCTAGGGATGTGGCAAAGAGTTTATCAAAAAGGGGAATAAAATGACCATAACCTGATCTTCAAACTGAAGTGGGAAGAGATCTATGAGAGGCAGATATGAGTCCCTTCAGGTATGAGTCATGAGGACCTGCACCAGGTTGATGGGCCATGTTAAAGGAGAGAAGGGCAGTAGTAGTTATGTTTAGTCTCATAGAGGAAAGCTAGAGATAGTAGGTAGAAATTTATAACATGGATTTTCAGAGAAATTTTCTAATAATTAGAGTCCTCTCCTTTGATCTTTCTTAATCTGATGTAGGTCCTCATGTCCTCACCCTTGAAATCCTGTAATCTGAGTCCCATGAAGCTTTTTCAGATTTCTTACACCTTACTCCTCCCCATATATTCTCTGCTCCACAGACTGATCTTTTTGCCATTCATCTCCTTTGGCACTCCACTCCTGCCATTTTCAATAGTTATGTCCCATTCCTCTAAAAGAAAATCGCAGTAGCACAAATGAAATTTGAGCTACACAAATCCAGAGACATCGCTATCACAAATGTTCCAATAAACTACTTGTGCCTGTGGTAGGGACTTTCAAATTCATATTGGACTGATCAGCCACAGCTGAACACACTGTATCCTAACTTCAACAGAGTGATGTCATTGGTCCTCTTTGTAAAAAAAAAGGATGAACAAAAACAATAAAATGATTCAAAGTTTGAATGGTATTTTACATATAAAATCTCATTTGATCCCCACAACAATCTATGATTTAAGTGCTGTTATTAAGCATATTCTCATTTTAAAGATGAAGAAATTAATCTTGATGTCTTGCCCAGGGTCATACAGTTGATAAGTATCTGAGTATGGATTCAAATTCAGAACTTCTTGACCTTGGGTCTTTTTCCCTGTGTTCTATATCATCTTACTGCTTCATTTACTGAAATCTGAAGAAACTTGGTTGGTTTTATTAGAGCAGTTGGATTTAGTAGCACAGAAGGTCCAAAATGAGAGACACAATGATGAATATAAACCAGAAAGTTGCCAGGCTCATCTATTTAGGAAAATATTATGTATCCTTTAGGAGACAATGGTAGGTAGAAAGGTAAAGTAAGGTAGCAAGAAATGAATACATGCCTCTGAAGATTTTCATCTTACAACACAAAAGGCATAAATCGATGCCATTTCAGTGAGAATCCTTGTAAGTATAATCTAGGGGAGACATTGAGTTAAAATTGATCTATATGTGAATAGAGGACATTCATCCTAGAAAATAAGAAACTCAAGTTTAGATTTCAGGTTCTTTATTCCTTCAATAATAAGAGAGTCATTGTGATGTACTAGAAAGATGAGCATACTTTTAATAAGATCTTAATTTGAAGTCCATCTCTGGGATCTCAGGAAAAAAAATCACTTAACTTGATCTGTGAAATAGGAATATTCATAGTTCCATTTGCTATATTACAGAGTTGTGTGAATCAAATAAGACAATAAAGAAAATTATCAATGTCCTTTGTGAAGGTCAGACTTTTAGTAATAATATCCCCCAAATAAGTTATATGAAAGAAAGTTTGACCAAAATTTAAGATACAATAAGAAAGAATTCAAAAGTCGAGTACAATAGTGGTTAATAATAAATAATATTTATAAAACACTTTAAGGTTTGCAAAGATATTTCATCTCCTTCGATGCTCTAAAATCCCTTGTGAGCAAAGTAGTATCATCATCCCTGATTTATTTTTTTTTAGTTTTTTTTGCAAGGGAAATGGGGCTAAGTGGCTTGCCCAAGGCCACAAAGCTAGGTAATTAAGTGTCTGAGACTGGATTTGAACCCAGGTACTCCTGACTCCAGGGCCTGTGTTTTATCCACTGCACCACCTAGCCGCCCCCATCCCTGATTTATAAATGATGAAACAGAGATTGAGAGAGGGTCAGTAACTTACCCAGGGTCACACAATTAGTCAACAACTGAGAGAAGATTCAAACTCTGTTCTTCCACACTTTAAGTTCAGTCCTCCAGGGCCAGGAGCCCTTCCAAAAGGCAGGACAATGAAAAGTCCATTAAAAAATATGTTCAAGATCAAGAAAGGAACAATGACAAAAGCTTGTAAAATTATCAGACGCACTAAACTAAATAGAGGCAACATTTTTTTTTTAGGGAAAAGAGAGATATGGGGTTGGGGGAGGGAAGGAAGGGGAGAAATTGTAAACATTATCAAATGCCAAAATATAATTAGCCATATTTAAATAGAAAGGATATTGGAGGTTACAAACATGAGAATCAGCTATCTCTATCAAACTGGACCATGAATGGAAGGTATAATCAATATTAAATTAGAAGATGAAGACATCACTTTGATTATCACCATATCTTTTAGTGGATGAAGAAATCTACAGCTGCCACTACAACAAATAGACCTAGAGTGTTACAGAGATTACCTTGAACTAAAGACTTTGATTTCCATATCTAAAAAGAGAAATAACAAAGTTAGATTAAGGTTTCATTTGCTAAACTTTAAAGAGAAGGATAGTTGAAACTTCGGGGCACAATACTTCATAAGATCTCAGCAAGCAATGGAAAGGAAAAAGAATTTGTCTAAATATTGGTGTGGAACCCAACTAAGTGACTGGAAGCAGAGAGTATGATTCACAAAACTACTGTGTGACTGTGTATGAGAAGACTTGAATCATTGATTGGGAATTGATACATGGAAGGTAACCTGTAAATAAGAAAAAATGAAATAGCCCCTGTCCTCAAGCAGTTTACATTTTATATAACAATGTTTATCCTTCATTATCAAAATGACATCAGGGAGGTGATGCTATGATAAGCACATGAATTGGAATTTAGTGAGGAGGTGCTGTGCTAAGTCACCAGTCTCGCTTTCTCCCCCAGAGCCATCTGGGTCCAGTGGTCAGATATAGACCAGAATGCCTGAGGATGATCCTGGATGCCAGGCAATCAGGGTTGTGACTTGCCTAAGATCACACAGCTAGTAAATGTCTGAGGTTGGATTCGAACTCCTGTCCTCCTGACTCCAAGGCCAGTGCTCTATCCACTACTCTAAATAGCTGCTCTATACACCTAATTTGTATACACATAACACAAAATATATATACACATAACACAACATAGCTTCAAGATAAACTAGATAATTTGGAGGAAGGATACAAGCAATTGACTAGAACAGGAAAAAAATCTCAGAAAGGAGATGGCAAGAATAACACATATAATTGGCAGACTTGTTTTAATTAATTTCTGTTAAGCAATTAATCTTGAACTTTAGGGACAATTGTCACATCCCAGTGATGCTGTATAAATAATTACTATTTGTATTAATGGAAGCTATCTTCAAGCAACCACTTTGAAGATAATAAACCAAAAACTGAAACAATTTAATAACATGTCGTACATTTCATGTGACAAATTATAAATCAATAGGTCACAGAAAGTAGCAAAAAAAGCCTTTTATCGTATGACAAATTAATAAATCTTCCAGTATGAAGATGGGGAAGCTTTGGAGGAGTTTCAAGAAATTCTATTTCAGCTGCTCTTGAACTAGGTTGAGGTGGCCTCAGATACTTTGTGAGGTATGGGAGAAAGAAGAATAAATGTATTTATAGGGGGGAGGGGGGAAAAACAATTATTTATTAAGCTTCTGTTCTATGCCAGGCACTGTGCTAAGCACTTTACAAATATTATCTCATTTGACCCTTATAATAGACTCTGGTTGGTAGTTCTTATTATTCTCTCCATTTTACTGTTCAAGCAACTGGGATAAAAGTTCAGTGTCTTTCCCAGGATCACACAACTCTTAAATACCTGAGACCAAACTTGAACACAGAATATTCCTGACTGCAGGCCAAGAGTTCTATCCCCTCTGCCAACTAGTTGATGAGTATGACTTTTTCTACTTACTTTTTTTTCTTTTTAAATTACAACTTGGGGACTTCTGGCCAAGATGGCAAAGAGAAGACACAGTTCTAAAGTCTCCTGATCTTTCTCCATCTATCATATGAAACAAACCTCTTCACAGAAATCCGAGCCACAAAACCCTGAAAGAAAAGCCAGGAGAAAGAACATCTACCTCAGGATTTGTCTCCCTCAGTGGCATTTGACAAATTCGGGGACGTGAGTCTGGGCGCAGAGGGTGGATCAGCCCCAGATCAGCCAAATTGGCAGCTGAATTGGAGCCGGGAGTCTGAGGGCCCAAGAGCCACTGGATCAGTGGTGGGGCTAGACGGTGGGGGCTTGAGTCAACTAGGGAGCAGAGGCGCACTGATGCTCTGGAACTTGAAAACAGGGCTGGGGGGAAGCTCCAGTGCAGGAGAGTTGGGACACCATCCCTGGGCTCCTCTGGTCTGAGGAACTCTGAGTCCAGGCCTCCATTGCACAGAGGCCTCTTCCCAGAACAAACAATAGCAGACTACTTCTGCCTCAGGCCCAGGGGTGTGAGCAGAAGAACCAGCCCAGCTGAGGAATGACCTCAGGCCAGGGCAAATACCACCATTGATTGAATTCATTAGCTCCAACCCCTCCCTTCAAGCTAAGGGAGAAGGCCTCAGTCAAGGTCACAGACACTCCAGAGAAAGCAACCAGCACCTCCTACTGGCCAGCCAGAGAAACTGCACTCAGTGAGTAAAGCCTTTAGCGATCCCAAGCCCAGGTGAACCAGCCTCCCCACCCCCAACTCAAGGTCTTAGCAAAATGAAGAAGGGTCAGCGGAAAGGTGGATCCATAGAAAAATTCTTGGAAGGGAAAGACCCTAACTCAGAGAGACCTAGAACCTCTGAGGAGAATATGATCTGCTCTTCATCAAAGAAAGACTTCCTTGAAGAAATTAGGAAGGAGTTTAAAAATCAACTGGAAAATTTGGGAGAGGCAATTAATACCTTGCAACAAGAAAACAAATCCTTAGAAAATACAATTGGACAAATATAAAATGAGTAAATCTCTCAGCTCATCAATTGGACAAATACAAAAAGAAAATAATTCTCTCAAAACCTAAATTGGCCAAATGGAAAGCTCCTTAAGAAGTAGAATTGACCACTTGGAAAAGGAGTTGCAAAAGGTTAATGAAGAAAACTCTCTAATAAAAAAAAAGAATGGAGTCTTCAGAAACTAATGACTCCATGAGACAGCAAGAGCCAGTTAAACAGAAAAATCAAAAAACAGAAAAAAATAGAAGAAAATGTAAAATACCTCATCAGCAAAACCACTGACCTCAAGAATAGGTCGAGGAGGAGCAACCTGAAAATTATTGGACTTCCTGAAAACAATGAAGAGAAAAAAAAGCCTGGACTTAATATTACAGGATCTAGAGATGAAAAACTGCCCTGATAGCATGGAACCAGGGAGCAAAGTATTTATCAAAAGAACACATTGATCCCCTCCAGAAAAAGATCCTAAAATGAAAACACCAAGGAATGTTGTAGCCAAATTCCAGAACTATCAGATAAAAGAGAAAATCCTGCAAGCAGCCAGAAAGAAACAATTTAAATATCAAGAAGCCACAGTAAAGATTATGCAGGACCTGGCTGCATCAACATTAAGGGATTGAAGGGCCTGGAATGAGATATTTCAAAGAGCAAGGGAGCTTGGAATGCAGCCAAGAATCCACTATCCTGCAAAGCTGAGTATTCTCTTTCAGGGAAAAAGATGGACATTTGATGAAATGGAAGAATTCCAAAAATTTCTGATGAAAAGACCAGAGCTAAACAGAAAATTTGGACATCAAACAGGAGGTTCAAGAGACACATGAAAAGGTAAAAAAAAAAAGAAAGGGGGGGGCTGTAAACGAAAAAAAAACTGCTATCCAATAAATTGAAACTGACTATATTCCAGCACGTGGAAAAAGATTCTCATAAATCTTGAGAATTGTAACTCTAACAGAGAGAATATACCTAGCCAGAAGTGATGGGCCTTCATGACCTATCCATGAGCCTGCTATCTAATGGGATGTAACTGGCTTTAACCCCACTTGGGAAAAAGACTCTAATAACTCTCAAGAATTTTAACTCTATTAGATAGAATGTACTTAGCTAGAAGGGACAGATACTCAGAATTTTCTATGACTCAGATAGAATGATCTAAAAAACACTACCTCCTTAAAAAGGGGACAGGAAGGAGACGGGAGGAAGAAGGGGATTGAATGGGGGTAAATCTCATTACTCTAAGAGGTACAGAATACTATGGTAATAGAGGGGAAGAAGGAAGGAGATGAGAAAAGCCTGAATCTTCTCATCAGACTTGGCTTAAAGAAAGACATGAATTTGAACCCAAGATAACATTTCTACGTTATATGTCTACAGGCAAATTGTTTAACCTCTACCAGCCTCTATTTCCTCAGCTGTAAAATAAGGGTATTAATGGCACCTATCTCACAGCATAATTTTAAGGATTAGATAAATTAATACATAAAAAGCACTTTGCTAACATTAAAACACAATATAAATGCTAGATTTTATTATTATTTCCTGGACAGTGAAAAATTGTAGAATAACTATAAAGAGTTGAGAGATTAGTATTCATGCTTTGTTGGGACAGTTACAACAAAGGCTCTTCATTGGATACAGTCTGGTCAATACCAAGAGGACTCTTTTCTTTCTAGATATTTCTTTCTGTGAGTGCTTGTCCCTTGCAGTCACTCAATCACTCTCCTTGCCTCTAATGGTATTGCCACTATAACTATCTGATATATTACTAATACTTTATTGATTGGGTACCCAGGAAAAGGAGGATGATGCCAGCTACCTTTTTAATCTTATTTTATATGAAAGATAAAATGATATGAATAAGAGGCTTAGACATAGGCTTGCCTTGGATTCTGTGTCTTTGTGGGTGTAGGCCCTTTTATGGGGAAGGGTAAGACTTGCAAGCATTAAAACGCAATATAAATGCTAGATATTATCATTATTATTTACTAAACAGTGAAAAATCTGAGTTCTGAGAGTCCTCCCTGTACCTTGGGGCTGGTAGAAAGGAGAACCTGGGGTTCAGGAATTCTCCTTTGAGTATATCTACTCATTCTCAGCACAGCAGGAAATTAAAAGTGTCCTCATGGCAGATAAGAAATGATCAGAGGATATCCACACTCACATGTAATATGGTGTATCATTGTTAATCCGTGCCAACATCAGAAATTTAGCTCCTGGAAGATCTATCCTGGGGGTGTCTAGGTGGCGCAGTGGATAAAGCACCAGCCTTGGAGTCAGGAGTACCTGGGTTCAAATCCAGTCTCAGACACTTAATTACCTAGCTTTGTGGCCTTGGGCAAGCCACTTAACCCCATTTGCCTTGCAAAAACCTAAAAAAGAAAAAAGATCTATCTTCAAACCTGGCTGTACAATGTTGAGTGAGATTACTTCATGTAATATGCAAAGTGTTTATATAAACAAGATCAGAGTTTATTGTTGGGGTCCTAGAATGATATCTCACTTGTCTGTGGATTCACCAGTTTTACAACCTGGATAAAATAAATCAGAGTCTTAAAGTCACAAAGTGGTGATTTTATCATTGATGGAGTGGGAAATAATTGCAGAAAAAAGAGGGAGGGGAGAAAAAGAACTACGTATTATTGGTCTAATATGTTCCAGGCATTGTGCTAGTCACTTTATAAATATTATCTCATTTGATCCTCACACAAGGACTATTATTGTTCCCATTTTACAGGTAAGAAAATTAAGGCAGATAACAGTTAAATGACTTGCCCAAAGTCAAATAGCTAATGCCAAAGGCCAGATTTGAACTCAGATCTTCATGACTTCAGGGCCAGAGCTCAAGTCACTGTATCACCCAGTTACTTACTCATTTGAGAAATTAATAGCTGTTTAAAAGACATCTGACAACAGTATTTGAATTTCTAGACCACAATAGACAATAAAGGAGTGAAGGACATTATGATTGAATTTTTGCCTCTAGTTTTTTTAGAAATCATGCTCTGGGCATCTTTCCCATTCAGCCAAAGAACTTCTGCAGAAAGCATCAATAAAACCCAAGACCCCAGATGTTTATATAGAAGTGAGTAAAAAGTGAGTATAAGTACCATAAACCAGAGATTCTAATCCAAGAAGCTAAATCTGACTCCACTGAGACTTGTAGTGTTGAATTCAAACCTGGAACGGAACTGCATAGAGTGCTATTCCTTACTTAAAAGAAGTATGGTAGAATGGAGCAGAATAATATTATGGTAAGAGAGAGAGAGAGAGGAGGCATGGAGCAAGGTATCTGGGTGATGATCAATACAAAAAAAAATGAAGTGATATTTTGTGAGACCATACTCTCATGAAAATTTATGTTTTGAGACTTTGAGATATGCTGCATATATGATATAATTATGTGTTACATATACAAGCAAAGCATGGCTATAGACATAGGTGCACAATGGTATATAAATGCACATGTGTATAGATGCACATATACATTTATGGTTATGTGTGTATATTTTACTTATACACGTATGTACATATGATATTAAGACTCATGTTATTATTCAAATGTCTAAGTCTGCTTCTCTGATATTTAGGGACATCCAGATTGTCTCTTTCACATCATCTTGGGGGGAGGGGGTTGATGAACTTCTATAAGGCAGACTCTTAGATACTAGGAAATACCAGGTTTATTGCTTACAGTTCTATTTGTTTAAATTCACAATAATATCATAATAAAAAGAACAGAAATTAATTATTTGTGAATGCCTCATCTTCTTAAGCAACTAGAACATTCTTTTTCCTATATTTAGATATAAATTTATTATTATTATCCAGTAGAATATTTGAATATCATATTTTATTATTTTATTTATTATTTGTTCTTAATATACTCCCTTCTTGAATCTCCAGAAAGAGAAGGTATCAGCTACCATTTGAAATCTGCCAAAGCCCTTTGCATGTCTGAGTTTATACACATATACATATAGATGAGTATGTTTGCATGTTCATATACATCCATGCATATCTATACTTAAACACACACACATTTTGCTCAGTCATTTTCAATCATGGCCAACTGTTTGTGATCTCATTTGGGGATCTCTTGACAAAGATACAGAAATGAGTTCCTTCTCCAGATCATTTTATAGATAAGGAAACTCAGACAAACAAGGTGAAGTGACTTGCCCAGGGAAACATAACTACCAAGTGTCCAAGGGCAGTCAGATTTGAAATCAGGAAAATTATACTCTCTTGATTCCAGGTCATGAATGTAATACACTCCAGCACATATCTGGTGTGTATGTGTGAGTGTGTATGAATGTATGTGTTGTGTGTGTGAATGTAGGTATGTATATAGTCTATCTATGTAATACTATCTCTATATCTAAATCTTTTTCTGTATCTATATACAAGCTTTAAGTTATTAAAACTTCAACCTGCAGAAAAAAAGTTGTATGTGTTTTATATATGGTTGGAATCATAAAAGCAATGGATATGACTGAAATAACTGAACAACAATAAAAAAAAAAGACAGTTCATTTCATTCTGGGCTAATACCCTCATCCGTCTTGACCTGTCTGTAGCATTTGACATTGTCAGTCACCCAAATCTCCTGTATACTCTTATCTTTTCATTCTTTCCTAATTCTCTTCCTACCTATCTACCTGTTCCTTCTAAGGCTTCTTGTCTGCCACTTTATTCAGATCATGCCTGGTAATGATGGGCTTCCCGCAGGGTTATCTCCTGGATCTCTTCTCTTTTCCCTTTTTATCATTTTATTTGGTGATCTCATCAATTGCCAAAGATTCAAATTCTCCATGATGATGATTCTCAAATCTACATAACCAATCTTTACCTCTTTGCTGAGCTCCAGTCTCAAATCTTCAACTGTCTATTGGATATCTTGAACTTTAAACTTGATGGGTCCTAAACTAAATTTAATATATTTTCTCCAAAACTTTTCCCCTCTTCCTTACATTTATTATTAATGAAGATATTCTCTTCCCAGTCACCCAGGATCACAGCCTAGATGTCATCCCCATCCCCTCAATCTCTCTCATCCCCCCTCCTATATCCATTCAGTTACCAAAGCCTAATTTACTTTTCTAATATTTCTTGAATATATCCCCTTCTGGTCATTTCACTTTCACATTTCACTTTTTATTATCTCATTCCAGAGATATAATAATAGCCTGCTTATTGGTATTCCTGCCACAAATCTCTGCCCCACTCCAACCCATCCTTCACTCAACTGTAAAGTGAAAATCTGACCATGTCACTCACTATCCAATAAACTCCGGTCACTCCTTAATATTTCCAAAGTCAAACATAAAATCATCTGAATATTGATCAAAAACTTCATAACTTGCCCTTTCTCCAGACTTTCCAGTCTTCTGACACTTAACAACCCACTGAGATGCAAGAATACTAACTTCCTCATTTATACATCCACAAGTCACTCTGTCTCTTAATTACAGGGTTTTTTTTCCATTGGCTAGCCTACATGTCTACAATACTGGTCCATCTCATTTCTTCTTTCTGGATTCCCTGGCTTTCTTCATATAGCAAATAAAATCCCATTTCTGGAGACAGCCTTTCTGAGCTTTCTTAATCCAAGGACTTTCCCTCTGCTGATTATTTCAAATTTATCATATGTGTATATAAACAACATCTGTATATATTTGTTTGCAATTATCTCCACCATTTCTCTGTAAATTCCTCATAAAAAGGAATAAAATAATGCAAACAAGCTACAGTATTCCTAGAGAATTGGAATGTCTATATAAAGAGCTGCCTGTTCTATTAATCTGGGCAAGAATACAATTCTGTTTGCAGAGACTACTTCAATTAAAATGCATCAATTAGTGCAATAGCTTAAACCTCTCAAAGAAGGACAGAATCCAGCCTTTCAGCCCTTAGCCAGGAAAAAAGAACCCTTGTATTCCATCCAATGAATCTGATTTTCTACAGAAATAGCAAAGAATCCCAGGCAGAGATGGAGCTTGGGAACACACTCTCCTTCAATAGCTTGAGGAGACAGTCAATGGACTCTGAGGCTGCTAGCCAAGTGGTTTCCCTAAAGTGATGGGAAAAGTCATCTGATCTAGAAGGAACTGTATGGTGCCTGTTTGAGATTTTGCCTAGCATTTTAAAAACCTAAAATTTCATGTGGGATAATATTAAAAAGGTAATGCTAGTATTGTATATAGACATAGCAATGGGAAAAGTCATCTGATCTAGAAGGAATTGTATGGTGACTTGTGACAAAGGCCCCGACAACCTAGTTTCTTGCTATTAAGCTCCCATGAAAACCATTGGGTGGCAGTTAAAAGTCTGTGTGTGTGTGTGTGTGTGTGTGTGTGTGTGTGTGTGTGTGTATGTGTATGTATGCATGTGTATTAACAGAGGGAAGGATATATTATGTATGTGTGCATTTGTATTAAATTGGGGGGCATATACAGTAATAGCCTATTAACTTCTCCTGGGAGGAATGTTCCTCATGATAATCCTTATTCCTAATCCCTATAAGTTTTTGGAGATCATCTAGATCAATATATTAATTAATTGATAAAAATATAGATAATTATATACTATCTAATAAATATATTATATGTGTGTGCTTTTGTGTGTATACTATATTTTTTGCTAAAATGGATCTAGTCATTACTTTTTAAATACTTATCCTTTGGAATTTATATAAGGCTTAAGGAATTAAATGTTCCTATATCTATATTCCTATATATTCCTGTGTCTAACATTACCTTTTTAATATTATCCCACATGAGGTAATTAGGTTTTTAAAATACTAGGCAAAAATCTCAAACAGGCTAATAGCCTATATATAATGTTTCTCCTTTCATATATGAGAGTTCTGAGCATCTCAGTATTCAGACAGAGAAATGTCCCTAAAGAACAGTAAATCATTTGAAAGAACTGTTTGGAATTAAGCATTTCCTACAGAGGCAAGGTCCTACTGAAATGTTTGAAATGTGATTTTTTACTAGATACAGAAATTGTTATTGTGACAATAATGAAGAAACTTAAGATAATAAAATGTACTGAATATCGATATACCTTCCCCCTGTTTCACTACTCCAATTTGAAATTTTTTGATTCATTTATAGATTAGAGGAAAAAAAGAAATTTAATACTGTTCAATGAAAATTTTAAAATAAATGGATGGATGGATGAATCAACTTTGGCAAAGATCAGGCCATCACAGGGGAAAGGGAAAATTTTTTATAGACAAATAAAGAAATATGACTGAATTTTGATATAGTTTACAGGAAGCAGATACATTCTAAGGCTATAGAGAAATTCCACTATACTTGAGTGTATTGAACACCATGACTGTTGTTGGACCTTCTGCTAAGAACACTGCAATGGGTCCTTCTCTCTCAATTCAAATTAACATTTGATAGAAAACCTACTATGTACACAGCATTGTGTTAAGCTCTGGGCTATATACAAAGTTCAGTTAAGACCTGGTCCCTGGGAGGCAGCTAGATGGCCCACTGAATAGAGCACTGGCCCTGGAGTCAGGAGGACCTGAGTTCAAATCCTGCCTCAGACACTTAATAATTACCTAGCTGTATGACCTTGGGCAAGTCACTTAACCCCATTTCTTTGCAAAAACAAAAAGACTTTGGTCCCTGCCCTTATGTAGTATACATAGAATTAGTAGGGGAATAAAACTGAGAAACATAAGTACAAATAAGTCCCCTACCCTGACTAAATGACATAGGAGGACAGGAAGGGGAAGAGAATAGATTTTTATTAAGCACCTATGATATGCTTTGATAATTTTACAGCTATTTACAAATATTATCTCAGAATAACTCTGGGAGATAGATATTTATTATCACATTTTACAGTTGAGGAAACTGAGACAGAGTTTAAGGCTGTGGGAATCACCCACAGTTGGCTTGATGGTAAATGTCAGAGGCTAGATTTAAACTCAAATCTTCTTAAATTTTAGTTACTCTTAATACCCTAATCATGGCATCAACCACACCCTTTTCTATATTTCTAGAGTATAAACTTCAAAGGCAAGGGCTGGAGCAATAATCCTTTGGTGTTTCCATAATAGAGTTATGGATAGCAAAATCATCAGATTAAAACAAATGTGTCTTCTCATTTGAAGAAGTTTTTAAAGTTTTGTTAACTAACAAAAATCATTTTTTTCTTTCTTCTGGCCTTCTGCTACATTGAGGATTCAAAAGTGATGTTTCTTGCAACATATATGCATGGTCAAATAAAACAAACTCCTTCATTAGCCATCTTTCCAAATACATATCTCATTGTTTACATTAATCCATTGACTCTATAAGGAAGTGGACATCATGCTTCCTCACAAGTGCTCATGAATGGTTGCAACACTGATCATAGTTTTTGAAGTTTTAAAAATTGTCTTTAAAGTATTATTATTATTATGTAAATTATTCTGATTTTATTCGCTTTACTTTCTTTCAATATGTAAAAGTCTAAAAAATTGTTCATTATTTATAATATTGATGCTGTAGCATAGATTATTCTATTTCTGCCTCACCAGTGCCAAGACTTCTACAATATGGATGGAATTTTTATATATAAAACACTGTTAGAACTCTAGGGAAGGTATTTGGTGCCATCTTCTTTCTTGACATCCTCATTGCTGATTTTTTTTTTTTGGTTTAATACTGTGATTTCATTGGTGAGAAAAATTGATGGTCTAGATTGTCCCCCTCATCAATAAATGACAATAAAACTATAATTCAAATTCTTAATAAAATTGTTTCAAGCACCGGCCCTAAAGTCAGGAAGACCTGAGTTCAAATGTGACCTCAAATACTTAATAATTAGTGTGTGACCTAGCAGTGTGACCTTGGGCAAGTAACTTAACCCCATTGCCTTGCTAAAAATGAAACAAAGCAAAAAAAATGTCTCAGGGCAAAGATAGTGCCTTGACCATGATTACTCATTTAGTATATATAAAAGGAAGTAAACTTTATATTGTTTACTTATGATCAACATTCTAATTAACTGAGAGTTGTATGGATCCTTATTATGGTGTACAAAGTTACTTAACCCTCTTACATTTGTATTATCTGAAAATTTGATAAGCATGCCATCCATGACTTTATTCAAATCAGAGAAAGACAGTTTCAACCAAGTCCAGTTATTTGAAACACTTAATTAGAGATGTCCTTCAATGTCAGCCTTCAGTGTCCTTCAATTAATCCTCAATGCCTATTTTTTTTAGATTGAACCACTCAATTGGTTCCAAATCTATTGAAATGAGCTATTGTCTAGACCACTGGTTCTCAGAGTGTCTTCTAAGAACACCCTAGGAGACCCCATTTAAAGGGATCCATGAATTCAAAGCTCTTTTTATAATGATAAGCTGTTTTCAGATCAAAATATTTTATGACCACAGGTCTAGACCATCTTAAGAATAGCAGGTAATGGTTTTCCAAATATTTTATCAAAGTCCAAATAAATTATCTCCGTAGCATTCTCCCATTCTATCTAAACAATAGTCCCATTAAAAAAAAAGAAATAAAGCTCATCTGGCATGATCTGGTCCAGACATCACTACCAATTCCTTTAGTGATACCTACTAGAATTCTACTAGGAATTGGTGTCAAACTCACTGAACTGTAATTCAAAGATTCCATTCTCTTCCTTTTGTTGCTCTCTTTTTAAGCAGATTAAAAAAGAAGGTACAGGTGAATAAGTTCATGATACTGTGATATGGAAAAATAAATTTCAGTTCCATATTAGGCAAAGTTGTCAAATGACTAAATAAGATACCTGAAAATTAATGGGTCTTCCTTGTCAGTGAGGCTGTAGAAAAATATTTGAGTATGAGGTATACCTGGGATTTATTCTGAATTTTAGATTGCGTAGTCCTGTGATACTGTTCTAACATAAGCAATTCAGTTATTAAAGTGGAAAATATGAAGTCAAGAATGCTTAATACAGCTATTTCGTGTAATGAAGTAAGCAATTAAGCTTTATCCTGTCTTTTCCTTCTCCTTATCTATTAGCTTTTTTATGTCCCACTTTTTGCTGGAGCAGTAAAGTGGTCCTCTTCCTCTAATATTCAAACAATAGATCTATCCCACTGTGTGGAAAATCATTTTTTTCTCATTCATTGTTAAAAGCATATCACCACTGGAGGTGGGTTGGAGTGATGAAAAGGAAACTATGATCAAGAATTCAAAAATTTTAATATTCCATTTGTTTATCTTTAAAATAAATCATTCTGGGTTGATGGATGTGATAGTCTTAGTAATTTAATGGAATCTTATTTTTCTTTAAGATATGTGTATCTACTTAATGTAAAATATTTCTTTTTAATTTAGTCATGTTTCAGGGAAAATATTTCTAAAATAATATTTGTTTGGTGTCTGACACATCACAGGTTCTTAATAAATATCTGTTTCCTTCCCTCTGTTTCTATCATTAAAAAATATCTTAAAGGAATACTTAGGATTTAATCTATATGCTCCATTGTTATCCATAAGAGAAATCAAGATCACCATGTGTTGGTTGGTCATTCTTTGGCAAATGTATGGGAGGACCTGGACAAAAATTCCATAAGAAGGCCCAAGATAGCTGGGTTGTGATTTACTGCATGGGGGAAATGTCTTGATAGAAATTATCTTGAACCATTTAAGTGCCCTATGGGAGTCCCTGAAGATGGTGTCCAAGCAGACTCTCTCAAGGAGTCAGATTTCCAATTGTAAACGATGCATGTAGAGCTTATATTTATATAACTTTGCACAATAAAATACATATACTAGTTCATATTGGCTTTGTTAATGTTAAAATGCTGTGACAGTGTCTTTGCCAAGGACCTACATCTAGGAAGACATCGAGTTACAACTTGAACTATCTTAATTGGGCTTCACTGCTTTCTCCATCTTGGCCAGAGACCAGCTGCCAATAACAAAACAGTATCCTAGCCACCATCATACAAGCCTTAGGCCAACTCCTCTTAGTTTTCCCTTCAGTCTTCTTTGTTTTAATAAATCCAAATACCCACTTCTATGGCACCAGTCAAGGTCTCCAAGATCTTTTTAAACCCTTGTTTGCTTAGAACAAGATCAGTAAGAGAGCAATCTACCAAGTGTTTAGAGGTCATCTGCCATCCAGAATCTCTTCCTTTTAACCACAATGGAACTGAATATTTGAAATCTATTAGGTGTAAGCACTAAGATGAATGATGTAGGTAAAAAAGTGGTCCTAAGTCTTCTAAGATCCACTGACTATCTCCATTGTTGTTTGGGTTTTTTTTTTTTACCAAATGAAAATGAATGAACTATTGAGTCATATCCAAAAATTCAGTCTGATATCACCTACGTGGGTTGGCATCCATATTTGGGCATGCCTTTTTTGTATCCTGGTATTGAATGGGTGTAGCTAGGTGGAAGTCATATTGAAAATGAACACTGTTAACTTTTGAGTCACAGATGGGAATTAGTCCAGTCTAACCAAAGAAACTCCATCTTCATTTTAGTAGGCAAATACATATCAATTATTTTCATACTGATATTATTCTAGTGTAGCTGTGCAAACAATTACAGAATGCCCAATAATGATGTCAATTAAATACTAATTTTTGTTTTCTTAAAGAATCATTAAACTAAGAAATAAATTATACGTTTATTGTTCATAATTTAAAATATTAGATTAATAGTCGACTTTCCACTAAATGTTCTAATCACAATTTATACCCTTGTTCAAACTAATGCTCTTAAAATATTTATACCTGGCTATGTATATCAGAAGGAGGCAAAAGCATGACTAACTCTCCTTAAAAAGTTTTACTTTATGTTCTAATGAATAGAAATGCTGAAAGATGATCTTAACATTTCAGGTAAGCCCTTCCAACAAAAGAAAGACCAGAGAATTGTAAAATTTTAGAGGTAGATGGACCAGCTAGTCCATAGCCTATATGTGAAAGGAATCTTTACAATAACATAAGCAACATGTTCTCATCCACCATCTGCAAGATCTCTAAGAAAAAGAAATCATTTAATCAGTCTGTTTTGCTTTGAAAAAGTTGTAAAAAAGGTTGGCGTGAAGTAGCTTGTTAAATGTTTTTCTTTACCTTTGTTTTGTTTTTTTCTCCCAGACATAAAACTTAAATTTACTTGTTCTGTAAACTACTTATTGCTCCTGAATCTGGTTTCCAAAGTCAAATAGAGGGGCAGCTAGGTGGCGCAGTGGACAGAGCACAGGCCCTGGAGTCAAGAGGACCAGAGTTCAAATTCAGCCTCAGACACTTAATAATTGCCTAATAATTGTCACTTAACCCCGTAGCCTTAAATAAATAAAAATGAAAAAAAGAGTCAAATAGAATAAAGATTTCCCCCCCATGTAACAGTCATTCATAAAATTAGAAGTGACTAGATGATGCAATGGATAAATCATCATCATCATCATCATCATCATCATCATCATTATTATTACTATTTTATCACTATTAGTAGCAATGATAGCTAACATTTATCTAGCATTCACTATGTATCAGGTACCACTGTATTATATACTTTATAATTATTATTCCATTTGATTTTTCACAACATCCTGGAAGTCAGGTATTATTATTATTATTATTATTAACCTTTCTCACCGCAGTTTTGAGATGAGGAAACTGAAGCAAGTGAAACAAGCGAGACAAGTGACTTTTCCAGAGTCACCCAACTAGGAACTAACTGAGGTAAGAGTTGAACTCAGGTCTTTCTGACTCTAGACCCAGCATTCAAACTCTCTACTAGCCTTAGCCATGGATTTAGAAAGACCTGAGTTCAAATCTAACAGCACATATTTCTTAGCTATGTGACCCTGAGCAAGTCACTTAAACTCTGTTTGTTTCACTCTCTTTGATGATAAAATGGGGTTGATAATAGCCCAAAATTGTTGTGATAATCAAATTAGTTGATATCTTTATAAAAAAACTAATAATTTTAGTCAAGTGTCTGGCAAATCAGAGTAGGCATCAAATGAATATTTCTCTTATTTATTCTCTTCCTAAATACTATAATAAATCATTTAAGCAATAAGCAATTTTTATGTGCCTACTATTTGTCAGAATTCCATACTGGGGACTAGAGAGATAAGTACTAACCAAGGAACAATGTCCACTCACATGTACTTTGTATGGAACGAGACTATAATAATTTACTTAAAGTTTATGCAAAGTAAGTATAAAGAGAATTAATACTGATGTAGAGTTTATGAGCTTTGCATTTACTCTCCCAATGGAAATAGGCATAGGTCTGATACCTGGAATTAGATTGACTGCATCACTCCCAAATTGTTCTAGGGACACCCCTGAGGGGTCTGATACCTGGAATTAGATTGACTGCATCTCTCCCAAATGGTTCTAGGGACACCCCTGAGGGGCAGCAGTGTTCTTGTAATGCTATCAACTCTCATGACTTGTTCAGGGCCATTAACTGAAGGCAAAATAAGAAGAAGGACAAAAGCACCATAGGATATAGCAGTTGACCATCCCTTTAGGAGAGAAGCTAGGAATCTTAAGAGATGGTGAAGAGTAAGAATGAATATTCAAGGCAACGGAATTAATTATAGATTGTACAAAGACATGAAGATAGGCAATAGAATATATCGTACTGGTAGCAGTGAATAGAAGCTATAGGGAGACTCAACATTTTAAAGAATCATTTCTCCAAAAATAAAACATGTCATCCTTTGGAGGTAGTCATTTCTCTCTGTCTACAAATTTTCAAGCATGGGATGATTGACTTTCTGTTGGAGAAATACCTCTAATCTCCTTTCCAACTATTAAATATTGTGATTCTATGAACTTGGAATCCTGTTTCCTATACTATCAGACCAATGGGTGCAGATGGTTCTGAAAAAGGCAAAGAGAAGAATGTCTTTGTACAGCATTCCCCTCACTTCGATCTACATAAAATGCATGTCATGTCATCATTCACTTGATTCCATGGTCTTCTTCGTTTAGGAACGACAACAATCAGTCAATCAATGAACATGACTAGCCTTGAAAGCCCTGATATCCTCATTTATCGTCTTCCATTCATCACACAAACTTGCTACAATTCACTTCCAGTTAAGGTATCTGATAATTGTAGCTGTCTGTAAAGTAAAGGCAATGAGCTGCAGGTAACTTTGTATAAACTTCAAGATCAAAGGGTTACTTCTACCCAAGAATGTCCAGACCCTGAAAAACATATTTCACTGCTGATGATAATTGTATGTGCCATACCAGATTATGTCCCTGGTCCAGATCTATAGAAAACAGTCTCTGTGGAGTTCCGAAGCCCTGTCATTGCAATTAGGAACATTTCAGAGTGTGTTGTGGCATGTCTGCAGCTGTCTGCCAAGAATCTCTGAATTAATAGAGGAGAGAATTAAAATTATATGCTCTGGACACCCCCAACAGTGTTATTTGTGTACTGTTAGAAGATGGATGTAGAGTTGGAGCCAGGGAGTTGTCAGGCTACATTTTTAAGAGTGGCTCCACATTTCCACCCCTGATCATTCATTTTTTTTTTTTTTAGGTTTTTGCAAGGCAATGGGGTTAAGTGGCTTGCCCAAGGCCACACAGCTAGGTCATTATTAAGTGTCTGAGACCGGATTTGAACCCAGGTACTCCTGACTCCAGGGCTGGGGCTTTATCCACTGTGCCACCTAGCCACCCCCATTCATTTTTTAGAAAGAAAGTCTGTCATGGTATTGTTGGTAGTAACATTCTTGCTGTTTACTACCCAATTCTACAGAAAGGTTAATTGAATTACACGTCCAAATACAGAAAACTTGTTCCTGCATTTTCTTTGACTATTTTTTAATTTTTAATTTACGTTCTTTCATAGTTGCAGAGATGTTTATTGAAAAGGTTTCTTTCATTAATGAAAATTCTTGTTGCAAACTAAATAACTTTCTAACAGACAGCTCCATCTAGTGGGTAGAATTAGAAACTAATTGAATAGATCCCACATAATAATAATACTACTTCCAGCAATCAAACAACAAACATTTATTAAACACCTAGAATGTATCAAACACTCTGGCAAGCACTGAGAAATACAAAATTTAAAAAAAAATTGAAATAGTTCCTGTTGTCAAGTAACCTACAAGGTGTCATGTAAAGCCAAAATATTTACGGCTAATACCTTAAATATTATCTTGTGCAAACTGTTAATTTAATAAAGTTTAATAAATTTTTAATATAAATGGAGAAACTGAAACCAGAAGAGATGGTAAACAATTTCCTCCAAATCAGAATGTAAGTAACTGAGTCAAGATTCTAAATATAAAAAAAAAAATCAAATTTCAGGTCTACCATCCTGTGAAACAAAACTCCTTGGCAAAGTTTTTTTTTTTCTTTGTTCAGTTTTTTGGAGATTGGTCTAAGAATCCTTACACAAATCTATAAATAAGTCAGCATACTGAATAAATAATTTCTTGTAGCAAAGATGATTTTCCTAATGTGAAGGATGTTGTAGTTATTAAAGTCCAATTTAATTTAAAAGAATTATTGTTTATAATAGCTATTTTTTCCCTAACATTTTCCCTAATATTCTGGATTGAAAATATTGCAAAAAGATATATTCATATTGTTTTTTATGTGGTGTATGTGAACTCACTATTTATACTATCCTTAACTTTTCGATCTCCTGATCTCTTCTCTTATTGCCACCCGCTTCCTTCTCTACCCCAATCATAAATTACTCCCATCATCTTCTTATTCTGCTATGATTCATATGCTAGTAGGAATAAGTTGAAGATACTATTCAAGAGTTCTGAGTGGATGTAATACTAATTTATGCTCTCTAATTTCAACGGATCCTTGCCTCAGCAAGGAAATCATTTTACTACTCCCCAATAGTCTCCTGGGAATATGAGTAGTAGATTACTGGAGATAGGTAAAAGTTTAACATCAGAGAGTTACATAAAGTTTCTTTGATTTTCTAGCCTGATATGTGACTTTCACACAATAAATTCAAATCCCAAATTGTTGAGTGTTATTCATTCAAGTTAAAAATCATATGGACTGAGTCCAATTTAAGTTTATGTGCAATTGGATTTTCACTATTATGATGGACACTTCTGCCACGGATGCAGATAAAATCCTGTCCATGATGATTCTGCTCCATGTTCTCCCCATAAGATTTCCATTAAGGGTGAATGCAACTCCCCAGAAATATTGCATTGGATGGTCAATGAAACCCTTGAACTGTCCATCAGTTATCACCTCACTCTCTCCAAATGCCTAATACATCTTCTTTTGCAATTTTTCCTCAAAGATCATACATTTCATTTAACTTTGTTTAGGCAATTAATGGTTGTGTGTGTCTGTGTGTGTGTGTGTGTGTGTGTGTGTGTGTGTGTGTGTGTGTGCGCATGTGCAGAGACAGCCTACTACTGATTTCTACTGTGTGCCACTGCATTGTCCATTAAATCACACCCAACTTCAGTTCTTATTGTTCTATTGCCACATGAGGATGTTGAACCAGATGTTCTCTAAAATTCCTTCCTTCCCGTTTTATCTGTCATTTTAAGATCTTTGTATGTATGCCTAGAATCGACTTCTTCCACATTTCTACCATCTTTATGGTTCCTATCTCTAGAACTAGAAAAAACTTGAGAAGTTTAACCCATTGCTCTTATTTTGTAGATGAGAAAGATAAGATGCAGCAAGAATAAATGGTTTGTCCAGGGTCACCAGGTTCCAGGTGTATGTCAAAGTCTGGATTAGAAGCCAGTTTCTCTGATCTCTCAACCACAACTTTTTTTCTCATTATTCCACACAGTTTAAATCTCTTTAATCCCTCTCTGACACCCAACATAGGTGTTGCCATTTCCATAAAACCTTCTCTGACTCCTCAATGAGAAGAATTCTTACTTCTTTTTCATCTCTCCTGTGTGATCCACATATTTGAATTTATGAATATTATATCCATTTTATTAGACTTAAAATTTGCTGAAAATAGGAACTATGTACTATGCTATTTTTGGTCAATCCATTCAGGAGACATTAATACTATATGATGTGCTACTTTATCCTATCTAAATATGGAAGATTTCGAGACTTCTGTTATTCTAGTTAGATGTCCATAGATACTGTCCAGTTTATTAAAATATGTACCTAGAACTGAATAAAATACTTCAGAATTCCTTGAACTTGATATTGTTTCCATAGTCCTGCACACTATCACTTTTTTTACACTATGTGACATGGAAAGTTACCTATTGTCTCTAGAGAACGAAAGAAAGAGAAATCCTATTTTAGGGTTTTCTGAAAGATTATTCAACTGTAAAGTACAAAATTTTTTGTTATACCTTTAAAGCTCGTCATAACTGCTTACTATTAGAGTAAGCTATGAAATAGTTTAGTACAGTTCATTTACTGTTAATCATTCTGGAGAACTGAAAGTATCTTGAAAAAGAATGCTTCCTAAATTCTAGGTTTTTGCATATAAATTTAATAAGATGTAATTTATGTCCTCTCCATAAAAATATACTTAGACTGCTAGGCCAAATGTCTTTCAGAAATCATTATACATTTTGGCTTTTGAATGGAGGGGGAAGCTTTTCTTTCAACAACCATAAGTTGTTTTGATTTTCATGTTTATTTAGCTCTTATGTTATTTTTACCTTTTGAAGAGTAAAAAGGAATTTCCTCCTTAACTTCCAAGTTAAATAGTATTGAAACATAAAGAAATTATCAGATGATTGAAAGTACAGAGGATATTGGAAACATGAAAAGAAATGTGCCTGTCATATGTTACCATGTAAAATGTTCTTTTGAATGTGCGTGAATTTTCTACTCCATCAAGTCTCATTTGGATCCCTTCTTGTATTATCATTCTGGGCAAGGTTCTAGAAGGCTATGGCAATGGATTACTAGGTCTGATCAATTCTGTCAGTCTCAGAAAGTATAGCTTAAAGATGGACTGAGTGTCTGTTATCTAAGGATGAAGCCAGCTAAGTGTGGCTATGCCTATCACTAGTGGATTGGCAAAGATATGATTTGACAATGGGAGTTCATGATGAATCCCCACTAAGCTGCAGAAAAATCCTATTTTTCAGTAAAAAATTACTCTAAAAATGAAACAAACTAAATTCAAAGTATTTGAGGTAGTAATAGACCATGTAATTCAAAAGGGGAATTTAGTAGAGATGGTGAAAATCCATGAAACAGCTACAAGGGAAGAGATATCTCAAACCTAATCAGAAGATACAAGAAGAAAAATTGTAAAGTGACTGATAATTGAATTATAGCTGAGACTCCCCTGCAGACAAGAATCCAGTGCAATTTTTCTTTATCTTTGGACATTAGCAGGAATTTGTTGATTGTTGAAATGGGGTCATGGAGAGTTAGTCACAGTTAAAAATAACAGGAATTAAGACATATAATATTTAACTTCTAATTGAAATTGGAGTCATAGAACATGACTTCAAATGCCAGCACTATTACTTACTATCCTTTTAGTTCTTGTTTCTTTGTTGTTTTTTACTTTTCTGGATCTCAGTTCCCCTAATCTGAATGAAGGGGTTAAATATATTTTACCCTCAAGGTTCTTTTCAAATCTAAATCTTAATGATCCTAAGGCTATTTTCCATTATTGAGATTCACTGGGGTCAAATAATCTAAATCTAAATCTGAAATATCTAAAGAAATTGATAGAGATTGTAAAGTTTCTAAATTTCACAGTCAGAGATCCCTATTGGGATATCAAGGGTAGCAGAAAATAAAATTCCCTTTGGAAAGTACACCGCTTTGTTGTTCTAAGAAGAAGGTTACTGAAAATGGGAGCTGAATTTATGAACAATGATTTCAAAGAATAATATACCCTTGTTCAGGGATGAAACAAGGCTAACAAGGGCCAGTGTTCAAGAGAGATTTAAATTTGGGGTAACTATGTGGCACAGTGGATAGAATAGTGGCCCTGGAGTCGGGAGGATCTAAGTTCAAATCTAGCCTCAGACATTTAAAATTGCCTAGCTGTGTGACTTTGGGCAAGTCACTTAAGCCCATCACTTAAAAAAATAGAGGGATTTAAATAAAGGATAGCATGGGGTTGAAACATCTTTATTGGATAGAAAACGACAAAGGAAGGTCATCCATAAGGAGGAATGGTAGATGATAGAATGTGTTGTTGAAGTAGAGTCAGCAGTTCAATGTTTTCTAAGATGGCTAGATAAAAATGTATCAAGTATGAAAAATAAGACACTCTATCAACAAAGTCTAGGCATTTTCACTTCCCCCATGTCTTT